>NC_043711.1:101967942-101976607 GCF_006229205.1 Suricata suricatta | reverse complement strand
ATGTGGTATATATACACCATGGAGTACTACATGGCAATGAGAAAGAATGAAATCTGGCCATTTGTAGGAAAGTGGATGCACCTCGAGGGTGTCATGCTAAGCGAAATAAGTCAGGCAGAGAAGGACAGAAACGATATGTTTGCACTCATAGGTCTAACAGAACAGGAGAAACCTAATGGAGGACCAGGGGGAGCGGAGGAGGGAAAGAGAGTTGGGGAGAGAGAGGGACGCAAAACTTGAGAGACTACTGAATGCTGAAAAGGAACTGAGGGTTGAAGGGGAGGGGGAGGGGGGAAAAGAGGTGGAGGTGATGGAGGAGGGCACTTGTGGGGAAGAGCACTGGGTGTTGTATGGAAACCAATTTGACAATAAACTATTTTTTTAAAAAATTAAAAAAAATATATACCAGCCTGCCGGGAATTGCCATTAATTCTCAGACCTCATTGCAGAGGGAGAATCCGGCACAAAGCAGAGGGAACAGCGCTCTGGCTAAGGAACAGCATGTACTGGGGCACCTGGGGGCTCAGTCGGTTAAGTGTCCAACTTCCCTCAGGTCATGATCTTGCGGTTTGTGAGTTGGAGCCCCACGTCAGGCTCTGTGCTGACAGCTCAGAGCCTGGAGCCTGCTTCGGATTCTGTGTCTCCCTCTGTCTCTGCCCCTCGCCTGCTCATTATCTGTCTTTCTCTGTCTCAAAAATAAACATTAAAAAAAAAAAGGACAGCACATACAGCAGCAGCCCTGAGGCAGGAAAGCTGCACCTCTGTGCTTCCCTAGGAACACCCAGTAGAGAAATACGGTGGGGTCCATAGCACGACACCGGAAAGACAGGAGAGGAGCCCACGTGGAGGTGGAGATGGAGACTGGAGCCACGCATGTACAAGCCAAGGAACGGCTGGAGCCACCAGAAGCTGGAAGACGCTGAAAGGACCCTCCCCTGCCCACACCTTGAGCGCAGACTTGTGGTCTGAGGCTCTAACAGAATAAAGTTCTGTTGGGGGGGGGTCACCCCATTTGCGGACCTCTGCCAGAGCAGCTCTAGAACACACACCTGGCCTTCTGCATTGCTGGGGTGTCGTGGGGGAGGGGCCGGCCTCACGCCTGCCCCCCTTCGTTCCATGCACCTCCCTCGGGCCGTCCCTGGGTCCCTCGTGCATTTACTTATTAAATACTATTTACTTCGAGTATTTCTTAATATTTTAGAATCAAGCACAAGCCAACCTCCTTTTAAAAATTCAGTCCTGTCGGCGGCGGTGTGGACCGTACAGCTCGGGCTTGCTGCGGTGGCCGCGGGGTGGAGGCACCTGACTGCCGTCTAAACGCCGCCTAAACGCCCCGCACAGCCGCTGGGGGGTGACCCGCTCCCCGCGGCACCCGGAATCAGTGGGCTCGCCTCCAGGCCCTCGGAACAAGCCCGTTAGGACGGGAAGAAAGACAGCTTTTCTTTTGCTCTTTGCCCCCAAAAGAAAGATCTCGGAAGCCCTGACACTCCTCTGGCTACAAACTCCTTTTCACCAGGCGCGCTCTTGTCGTGCTCTTTGAAGAAAACACGGGCTGTGGAGCTGGGCGTGAAAGCTCTGGAAGCTTCCACTCGTGTCTGCATGATGAGGGTGTACCCACGTCCTCACACAAGTGTTCTGAAGACCAGACGAGGGAAGGCACAGAGTTTTAACGCCTTTCCTATGAAACCCCAGCAAGGGCAGATCCGCGGAGAGGAGGCAGATCAGCGGTGGCCGGGGTTGGGGAGGAGGGACGGACAGTGCACACTGACAGGACAGGGCCTCCTTTTGGGGTGGTAAGAATATTCTGGAGCTAGACAGCAGGGTGAATGGCCTCAATGCCGCTGGATTTTACTTGTACGCTTTAAAGTGGCTAAACTGGCGAGCTTTAGGGGTGCCGGGGGGGCTCCGTCAGTTGAGTGTGTGACACTTGGTTTCGGCTCAGGTCATGACCTCATGGTTAGTGAGTTTGAGCCCCGTGGCTGGGCTCTGTGCTGACAGCGTAGAGCCTGCTCGGCATTCTCTCTCCCTCTCTCTCTGCTCCTTCTCTCTCTCTCTCTCTCAAAACAAATAAATACATAAACTTAAAAAAATAACAAATAAAATGATGAGTTTTATGTTAGGTGTATTTTGCCAAAATGTTTTAACTGGAAAGGCGGCATCTGCCTGGGGTCAGCGACGGCGGTCAGGTGCCTCCACCCCTGCGAACCTGTCTCATCTGCAAAACGTCCACAGAACCTATGCCACCGGTAGTTGTGCAGATTTGCCGCTGGGTCTGTGGACGTGACCGGCGTGTGGCGTGCACTGGGACTGCCGGAAGGACCCACGGCCGCAAAGCAGGCAGAGCCGCCGATCTGGAGATGTGTGTTGGGAAGAGGCTTGGCCAGCGTCCCGCCCCCTTCAGGCACCAGGCAGGCTCCTCTCGGTGTTGGCCTCTCGAGGCTGTTCCTGGCATTCTGACTCATGACAGATAACACGTCAGGTTGCTGCGGCTCATATTTTAAACCCCAGTAGCTGGTGTGAGCGTCGGGCGCTCTGGATGTAATCCCGCAGGTCATTTGAACGATGCTATCTAATTTCAAATGTCCCTGGTCTTACGAGTGCGAAAGCAGCATAATTTTTAATTAGTGGGTAAACAGTAAATAATGGATGGCGGTAAGCGGACACCACTGTTAATTAAAAACCCATGGTTGATAAAAATCAATTTGGCCCACGTACTGAACTCAGGGTATCAGGTCCCTGTGAAGAGTCGTGCAACTGGCCCGCGGCACCATCTGCTTTCGGTTGTTCCTTTCGCGAAGCCTTTTCCGGGGGGAGAAGAGGAGGGGGCCGGAGGAAGAAAAAAATCAAAACGCTACCTCAAAAGCTGCAACAGAAGACCTTGCATACATTTATTTGTGATTAGCTGATTTAATTTTTGCAACCTTTAAATGGAAGCTTTGCAAACGGCTAGGAGGCAATGTGATGTGTCACTCCGGGGTGTTCACACGGAGGGTCTCCGGCTGTGCGTTGTGTTTTGTGTGTGTCTGTTCTTTTTTTTTTTTTTATGTTTTTTATTTATGTTTGAGAGAGAGACAGCACTAGCAGGGGAGGGTCAGAGAGAGAGGGAGACACAGAATCTGAAGACAGGCTCCAGGCTCTGAGCTGTTAGCACAGAGCCGGATGCAGGGCTTGAACCCACAAACCGTGAGATCATGACCTGAGCCAAAGCCGGACGCTCAACTGACTGAGCCCCCAGGCGCCCCTCTTTCATATCCTTTTAGATGTATTCTTTTTTTTTTGTAATGTTTTATTTGTTTTAGAGAGAGTGTGTGAGTTGGGGAGGGTCAGAGAAAGAGGGAGACACAGAATCTGAGCAGACTCCAGGCTCTGAGCTGTCAGCACAGAGTCCGACGTGGGGCTCGAACCCACGAACCGCGAGATCATGACCTGAGCCGAAGCCGGACGCTCAACTGACTGAGCCCCCAGGCGCCCCTGTGTCTCTTCTGTTTTTCGTGTGTGCATGAGGTATCATGGCTTCATTAGACCCTAACTTCTCATAGAAAAACTATGAGAACTAGACCTAGAGCACGCTGAGGGAGAATGTCCTGGCTGAGGACTCGGGACAGAATTCAACATCCAGGGCCACCCCTGCTCCGTCCCTTCCCAGAGTATGGGGGTGGGGGAGGCTTGTTTTCCTCTGAACAGAGAACATTTCAAGAAACAAAGCTCCGTGGAAGTAATGCCAATTTTCAGGGCCTGTTTGCCGTTTGGCTCTGAGATGTCGCCCGAACCTCCCACCTGGCAAGTGCCGCGGACCCCTTTGGTTCTCTTCTTGCCTCTGCTGCTGTGCACTCTCCAAACCGACACTTTGAGGCAGGCTGTGCGGACACTGGTGAGGTTGGTGGTGACACTGGTGACACTGACCTGCAGAACCGAATCCAGAGGAGCCAGTATCCACCCCCCCTCCCCCGTGAGGCCGTTTGCGGGAGCACGAGAAGGTTCAAGGTGCTGACTGGGCGGGCGCCCTGGCTCAGGATTCCCGAGACGGTCAGGCTGGCCACGTGGCCCAAGGGCAGTGCCCACCCACGCACCACAGCCTCGTGGTCCTGGTCCTCCAGAAATGAGATGTGCCCAAGTTAATGTGGGACTACTCACAAGCTTCCTTTCCAAGAGCCCCCTCGGTGTGGCCCGAGAGCCCTCCAGCAGCTCGAGGGTCCTTGGGTCCACGTGGGGCCATGTCAGCCCCGGTTCACAGAGGGATTGTTTTCATCTCTCCTGCTTGGTGGGTTAGAATCCACGAATCGGCTCTAGGACACACTGGGAACGCAGGCAAGGACCCAGGGCTGCGCACGCATTTCCATCCATTTGTTCGTTCGGTCATTCTTTCAGCAAATCCGTCCCGCGGGTCGGGAAAACAGCCTCTTTCTTTGTGCCTGTGACGCAAGATGGCCGACAGCAGAGCCAGCCGGCCAGCCAGTGCCGGGCCACCTGGGCTTTGTCACACGTGGGCAGCGCGCGCCCTGCTGCCCACTAAGCCCCGCCCACCCAGCGTGTCTGTCTGCCCAGAAGGCGAGGCTCAGGCTCACGCCTCCTCTGAGGGCTGTCACAAAAGTCAGGCGGGACACACAACCCGCGGGGGTGAGGCTCGGTCCACAGGACCCTGGCTGCCGTGCTGTGGTCACCAGGGCGTCACGTCTGCGGATCTCCGGGGAGCCCGAGAGCCTCCGGACAGACCCCGGGCCTCCAGGAAGTGAGGCGCCTACTCTGCCTCATTTTCCTGAGACGCTGAGAGTTCAGGGTCGTGCGCCCCGTCGGACGGCTGCGAAGGGGCCTCCCTGGGGCAGGATGTTCCTTTCATCTGCTTCTCCCACTCCAGCATCCCGCCTTCCCGGGGCCCCCGGGCCATCAGGGCCAGTGTCCCCCGCTAGTCCCCACCCCCCCCAGCGTGGGCCCCAGGCTCGGAGGGAGGAAGTGCCGCTGGGAAGCCCCGCGCAGGAGCTGGCCAGGGTCAAGGCCAGCCGCCACCGGACCCAGCCGCTGCTGTCACACTTGGATGCTCCTCGCGCCCAGCTTCCCACGCGTCCCGCCATCTGCGTCGTGTCAGGCCCAGCCCTCGGAGTGGAGATGATGGTTTCTGGAGCGATCCCTGCTCTTCAGCAGCTGGAGGCCCTGGGGTGCTCACCTCGGGGCAGCGAGCCGAAGGGATGTTGAACAGCCCCATGGCCGAGCCAGATGAGCACATGTGGGGGTTACTCGGGAGGGTCTGAGGCCCCCGCTGCTCACGCCGTCCCCCGTGGGCCTCCGGTTCCTCCCCGGCCCCGCCGTCAGCCCGTGGGCCCACCACTCGCTTACTGACGCTCGCCGTGTGCCCCGTGCTGGCTGGGGGCCCGTGATGTGCTGACGGACAACCGAGGAGGGACCGTTACACGAGTGTCCCGATGGCAGGTGGCAGCTCTGGCCTGCTCCACGGGCAGAGGTCAGGAGAACCTGAGCTTTCCGGGGGGGGGGGGCAGGTGGCACCCGGCACGTCTTTGATCTGGGCTCCTGGGGCTCTGCGTGGCACAGTAATCCTCGGAGCATTTCCAGCTCAGGGACCTGGGGATGCTCTCCCTCCAGGAGGCCAGTGTTCCATGGTGGTCACGTCTGAGATCCAGGAGACGACGGGTCTGGTTGCTGATTCTAGGCACCCTGATTTGGGTGCGGCTGAGGGGGAGCCCAAGGGGGAGGGGAAGGCAGACCCTGCCTGGCTCGCAGTCATGGCCCAGGATGGGCTGGGAGGGCGAGCAGGGCGGGCGGAGTTTCTGGAAGGAGTCAGGATCACTAACCTGTGTCTGTCTGCTTTGCAGCCCGCACGGCAGAGGCGACTGGGACAGGAGGGGAGAGCCATCTCCCCTGGGACCCTCACTGCCAGCGTCCCCTGCCCAGCAGGGCGCCCATCACGGTGCTGCTGCCCCCAAGCCTGCACGGGCCCTGGGTCTCCACCGGGTAAGATCCTGAGGGCACCCTGATCACAGGCCCCTGGGCAGGGAGACTTCCCCCTTCCTGAGCCTCAGTGTCCATGTGGCACCATTCATCCAGCGGCCCGAGAGGCCGCCACCTGTCAGACAAAGCATCAAACCTTTGCCAGTCGCCCCCCACCCCAGAGCAAACTCGGTAGGCAGGGACGTGCTGGGCATCATGCCCCGGCCGCAGACAGCAGTAGATGGAATCCACGGGAGCACCTGGTATGCAATACTCGCTTCGCTGAGGGCCCACTCTGAGCTAGGTCTGGGGGGCCACAGGAGGGACAAGACGGAGCATGCCAACACAGAAACACGTGATGCAACATGGTGCTAAGCTCTGCAATGAAGGAAATAAGACCAAGCCAGTGATCTGGGAAGGTTATTTTGAGAGTGGTCAGGGAAGGCTTCTCAGAGGTGGTGTCATTCTGTTAAGAGCTGAAAGAAGACTCAGCCACCCAGAGAACCAGGGGAGAGCCAGGCAGCGGGAAAGGCTGGTGCCAATGTCCCGAGGCAGGAAGTAGCCGGCCAGAGGGGGCCCAGGTGTCCTGCCTGTCTGGTGATTTCTGACAGTCTCGCCTGACATTTTGGAGGCCCCATTTGCTGCTCTGGGGCAATGAGCTCTGTGCTCTGCCCTCATCTGTGGGGCGTGAACTCTCCAACAGCTGCCTGAGTCCTCCCTCCTGGGTGAGGGGGAGGGGGCGGTGGCCTCCTCCACGCCTAATACATCCCTTCCTCCCCTGCCATCCCTGATTTGGCAAGTCCTGTTCTGGGGTCAGGGACTGGACTCTGCACGTCCTCCGTGCACCTCGTGGGGTCAGGGAGAAGCCCGGCTGCCAAACATCTGTTAGCACTCTGGGTGGAGGGAGGGGACGTGAGCTGTGCAAAGCCCCTTTGGATGCATTCCCAGACTCTGTCCCGAACTTGACTCCGAAATCCAGGTGAGATCCAGGCACCACTGGCCCGGGTCACCCTGAGATAGAACTGGAGTGTGGGGAACATTGGAACTGGTTGCAGGCTGCTTCCGCTCTGAGACAACAGCATTCAGGACAGCTCTTCTAGAAACTTCCAGAACTTTCTTCCTAGAAAGTTCCCCTTGGTGCTCTCTAGACAGGCTTCGCTGCTTCCTGGGGGCAGTGCAGGGAACAATCCAGAGTCTGGGAACCGCAGAGGTGCCTGCCGTGGCCTGCTGTGTCCCGCCGTTAGGCAAACCTCCCCCGACCAGCCCTGTCTGGGATGCAGGTGAGGGCAGGACCGCAGCGCACCCCTCAGGTGGGTGAGTCACCCCTCTCTGTTTGTAACCACCTCCTGTATCGTCACTCCCTTACCATTTGTCTTGAAGCCAGCTTGCTTTTGTTTACCTAAATATATTCATTCCGTTTTACAGCTTTATTGAGGTATAATTGGTATACAGTAAACTGCACACATTTACAACGCACTATAATTATTTTTAACGGAAGCGTAATCTCACTGTGGATATGGCGGGCCCAGCCACCTGCCGTAAATAGGAGGTAACTGTAAAAGGAAAGTCAGTGAAAACAAAACAACATAATTGAATTCTCACTGGATGGTCGCCTGCCTCAGAGTCTTCTCCGGGAGACAAGGGAGGCGGCGTTAAAGATGCACTGGCTCCTACGGAGACTTTCTCCCTAACGAAATCAGGAGGACTGGAAGGAAAGAAAAGTGAGCTGTGTGCGTCCTGGGTAAGAATAGGTTTCCTTTGCTCCATCAGCCTTGGTATGAAAGCTGCTGCAGGTGGTGCAGACGTGTGCAGGGGCGCCCGTCTGATCCTTCTTCCCCTGGCATTCACCTGACACCCGCCCCGCCTGACACCTCGACGGCGAAGTCTGCACCCCCATCGGAGTCCGTGCCCACGCCCGCCCTGCTCTGGCTTTCCGCTGGCACAAGAGCCAGGGGGGATGGCCCGCTGCCGGCTGTTTGCAAATAAAGTTTTATCGGCACACAACCACGCCCCTCCCCCCCACTTACTTCTGGTCTGCGGCTGCTTTCGCTCTAGAGACCACGTGGCCCACAAAAAAACACAAATATTTATTATCTGACCCTCGTTTAGATCAACAAACTTGTCACAGACCTGGATGACCCTTGGTCTGGGGAGGCGACCTAGCCACTGGGAGACGGGTCGGAAGTGTCCGGCAGTCACGATTCACTCAGCAAGGCCCCAGAGAGGGTCCCCTGGGTGCCAGGCTCTAGGCCAGGGGCCAGGACCGACTGGAGAAAGAAGGGGCAGGCCCCCGTCTGCTGGAGCTCCCGGAACAGGGTCCCCAAATGGGACAAAGGAGCCTCTGTTTCCTGTCTGCCCACCCCCACCCCCCGGGGCACTGTCACTGTGCTTCGAGCTTCGGGGAGGCCCTGACCGTGAGCCTGACGCCTCCACATCACAGACGAGGGACTGAAATGGGACTCAAACCCAGGTCCTCTGGCTGCAAAGTCTGCACACTTCTTGGGCCAGAAGGGACCACAGACACCCACAGGGACCATGCCACCAGGGAGGGTGTCAGCCAAAGAAGGCAATTAGGATTCATGGAGGTCGCGATGCATTAAGTGGAAGGCCACTGGGCTCAAAGGCGGGGCTGAGACCCCTCCGGGAACCTGAGGCCGCAGGAGCCCAGCGCAGGGGGACAGGCGCTCCGCTCGCCACGCTGGTTCTCACGGCTCCGCGCCCCCCC
>NC_043711.1:101963487-101967842 GCF_006229205.1 Suricata suricatta | reverse complement strand
TATGAGCTGCTGAGCGCGCGCGCCGGCCGGGACTGCACGGCGGCGCTGGGCTTCACCATGCACGAGCTCAGCCTGGTCCGCATGCAGCGCCGCGTGCAGCTGCAGCCCCGGGCAGGGCCCCGGCCGGTGGACGAGCTGTACCTGGGGGACGTCCACACCGACCCAGCGGAAAGGCGGCACTACCGGCCCACGGGTTACCAGCGCCCGCTTCAGAGCGCCCTGGTGAGTCTGGGGCCCTGGGAGGGCAAGCTCTGAGCCCCAACCCGCCGGGCCTTCTATGGCCTGGCCCCTGCCTAGGACCCTCTCTGCACCCCCACTCTAGCCTGCATGCCTCAGGGCGTTTGCACATGCTGTTCTGGCAGCCTGAGACATCTTTACAGGGCTGACTTTTTCCAGAGGAACTGCTTTTCAACCTGTCTGTGTCTGATCTTCCTGACATCCTTCTTGTGGGCCGCAGAGTCCCCATCTGCCGCTGCTGGCTATGCAGGCTAGGTGGCTCTTAGTTCTCAGATCAGATGTGCCCTCCAATCCCCACTGCGCACATTTTTCCAGCACTCAGCTTGCCCCCGGGCTGCGTGGCTTACTTGTTAATCACCTCCTTCTCCTGTGCAAGTAGACGTTCCTGGGGTGGGGGGGGAGGGGGTCCTGCTGTCCTGTGTCGTCGCACGCAGCCCAGGGTCTGGGATACCATCAGGGCCATTAAATGTTAGTGAGGGACCTAGGGAGGGGCCAGCCCTTCTCCAGGACCCTGCTGGACAGACGCACGGCTGGTGGAAGGCGCACTCCAGAGCTGCGCGTGGACCTCCCTGTGGGCCTGGAGCCGGAGGTGTGGAGCGTGCGCCTTCATACTAATGTCAGGGAGAGAGGCACTTGTCAGCCTCCGTCCTCCAGGTGCCATCTTGAGACGGCACCATCTGGGCGCCTTCTGAGAACGCAGCGTCGGGTTCGGTGGGGGAGGGGCGGGGCTCGGGATTCAGCATTCCTAACAGGCTCCCAGAGGGCTGTGGGCACCCCCTCCGGGCTGCAGGCTGCAAGTAAGCATACAGGGTGACACGCTTCCCGCACCAACTCCAATGTGAAGCTCACTTGAGGTGCTTAACCTACATTTGAAATTAAGCGGTCACAGGCACACCGCCCCGTCAGGGGAAGATCCCTGGCAGCGTGCAGGCAGGAAGCTTCGGAGTTTCATTTGTCCGATGTCCTCTCAGCACGGAGCGTGGTGGGGCCGGTGAAGCCAAAGGACCCCTCAGAAAACTGTGGGTAGGAGCGTAAAATACAACACGTGGAACTTAGAAACCAATTCTACTAAAATAGGGCAATTTGTAACACGGGGATCCTAGGACACAATCCTTTATCCTCTCTAGTTGGGCGTGACCACATTTCTCAGGATCTGCAACCTTGTTACAAGCAACAAAGTCAGAGGTCTCAGGTTCCAGAGGCTTGTTGCCTACGCCCACGATTAGGGAAAACTTAACTTTTATTAGGGTTTATTGAAAGCGAAGTCAAGGTAGGATGTCAGGTTAAGACATCGAGAACGCGGATGCCTGGGGGGCTCAGTCAATTCAGCAGCCGACTCTTGACTTTGGCTCAGGCCATGGTCTCACACTTCATGAGACTGAGCCCCGTGTCAGGCTCTGCGCTGACCGTGCCAAACCTGCTTGAAATTCTCTCTCTCTCCCTCTCCCTCTCTGCCTCTCCCCTGCTCCTACTCTCTCTCTCTCCTCTCTCTTTAAATAAATAAATAAATAAACATTTAAAAAATGTGAGAACAAATAGATTGGATGGATGAGTTCAGGAGTCCCCACCCAAGTGCTCTTTGAGCTCTTGGGCAGTCCTCAACATCATTCAGTACATACCGAGTGCCTACTGTGTACTCAACACTCAAGAAACTAAACCGGATGGGCAATTACTCATCTCTGGGAGCAGCTGCTTGCCAAAGTACCCCAAAGGAGGGCACTGGGGACGAGCCCAGCCGCCCCCTCTCCTCTCCCACCACCTCCTCCCTAGCCAGGATCTGGAAAGGAGAGAAGAGGCATGAGAAGTTCTCATAATCAGAAAATCAGCCTCAGTTCTTTTCATGACCTCAAAATTACTCCCTCTCTGGCAGCCAATGTTCTAGGCGGGTCTGACGTTACCCTACTTAGAGAGGAGAAGGCTCTGGAGGTGAGGTGATCACCGGTGCCCACCACCTCATCAGGAGGGCAAACCACTCTGGATAGAGAGAGGACGGACCCGTGGGGCACAGAGGATGACAACCGTCAGGTCTCGCCAGGCAGAGCTCGGGGCCACAGCCTTCCAGCCCTCCTGCTGCCTGACCCAGGTGGCCAGTGCAGCCTGAACAGGGGCTGAGAAGCAGGTCGGGAATGTGGGCACAGGCGACCAGTGCCAGATGTGCAGACATTAAATTAAATACCCGCTCGCTGACTGCCCCCTCCCCGGGGGAAAAAAAAAAAGATAATTTCAAAGAAGAAAATGCTGCAGATAAATCCCCAAGGAAGGCATCAGTCGTTACCTTACGACTCTGGGGCCCCAGCCTTGCCCAGGACCCAAACCAGATGGTAAATGTGAGCATTTTTAGAAGTTAATTTAAAACCAATTTGATCCCCAAATTCAGTGCCTGGATGTAGAATCCTAATCAATCAGCCAACACTCGACCAAAATCATCTAAGCCTGCTGTCACCTCTGGGGGTTAATTAGAAACTGTTATGTGCTGTTTGAGAGAGAACTTATGAAGCAGGTTTGAACCAGTAAAGGCACAAGTGTGAGTGAGTTCTGCTGGCTGGGGCCTTGTGTACTGACACCTGCAACTCCAGACCTCCGCAGAAGGACGCCCGGAAGGGTCTGCATCTTTCTTCCCCTTCAAGTGCATCGGAGAAGGAAATGTGTGTTCTCTTTCCTCTCTCACCTGAACGGCTCACTACCTCCCAGTGGGTTATGCAGATAACCACGTGCCCCAAATTACCAATCAGAATCCCCAGTGTCCCGTCTGCAGAAGATCTGAGGCAGCTGGGGGCAGGGGAGAGTGGGGGGGGGGGGACAGCCCTGGTTTATTTTGATGTATCACATCCTGTCCTGTTAGTACCCATCAGTGTGACAACAGTCAGAACGTGGGTTGAAATGCCTACGTTAGACCCTTATCAGCCAGCATTCCAATTACCGACACGCCAGCCACCTACCCAGGTAGCTCATTCCTGCCCGTCACGTTGCTGAAGCCATTTGCTGGCATTTCAAAGTGCCTTCGCGTCCTCTGTCCTCAAGTCAACATCCCCACACTGAAAAAATATGGGTTTCTATATTATGGAAACCCAGGCATGTTTATGTTCATCCCAGACACAAATAATAAGAGCTGGTAGTGTGGCATTCCGAAAACGAAACAAAAAAAAAACAACCTGTTCTTAATCAGCCAGTGTTTTCTTACTAAACAAAACTCCCAAATGCCACTTGTTTGGCATGAAACTCACCCAGCAGCAATCTGCAGAAATCTTGTGTGTGTGTGTGTGTGTGTGTGTGTGTGTGCTCACGTACGTGCAAGAGAAAAAAAGGGAGCTGATTTCCCAGCTGGGCTCTCAAAATGCCCCTCTTTCTCCCTGGCCCATCCTGCCTGCGCCCCCGCCCCGAGGTTCCCTCCTGGAATGTACGCTTGTCCCCACTGTCAGCCCTGCCTTGACAAGTGGCTGTTCCCAGGACATCTACCTTTCAGAATGACGCTCTGGACCAAATCCTGGGCAACGGCTCCCTTCCAAATCCAAACCAAACCCAACAAAAACATGCACACACACACAAACCCCACACCAAGATGTCTATTATCTGGTTCCCTTTTGGCCTCTTCTGGGCCTTTTTCCTCCAAAATGCAGCCCGAGTCCTCCTACACACTTTGGTTTGGCATCTGTTTCCTGTTGATGGGCGTGACCGGGGCCCAGCTCAGGGACTCTGTCCAGCGGGGACAACTGTAAATGAGGCCAAAGAGAGAGGAAACCAAAGTCCCGCCTGGGGCAGCCGGGGCCGGGGCCAGGGCCGACCACCCGTGGCAGCAGCCCTTCCCCGCTGGAAGGACATCTCTGGGCTGCGTCTCTAGTCCACCATCCCCTCGGTGAGACTCTGGGCCACAGAGTTTCTTGGGCAGGAGTATTTCTTTTTAATAGTTTATTGTCAAATTGGTTTCCATACAACACCCAATGCTCTTCCCCACAAGTGCCCTCCTCCATCACCACCACTTCCCTTCCCCCTCCCCCTTCCCCTTCCCCCCTCAGTTCATTTTCAGCATTCAGTAGTCTCTCAAGTTTTGCGTCCCTCTCTCTCCCCAACTCTGTCTCCCTCCTCCGCTCCCCCTGGTCCTCCATTAGGTTTCTCCTGTT
>NC_043711.1:101946514-101963387 GCF_006229205.1 Suricata suricatta | reverse complement strand
CTGCGCCTGCGCGGCCGGTGGGCCAGCCCCGGCTGCGAGGTGCGCCCCGCCGTGCTGTTCCTCACCAGGCTCTTCACCTTCCACGGGCACAACCGCTCCTGGGAAGGGTACTACCACCACTTCTCCGACCCTGCCTGCCGCCAGCCCACCTTCACCGTCTACGCGGCCGGCCGGTACACCCGGGGCACGCCATCCAACAAGGTCCTCGGGGGCACCGAACTCGTGTTTCAGGTCACACGGGCCCGCGTGACTCCCATGGACCAGGTCACCACGGCCCTGCTCAACTTCTCTGAGCCGAGCAGCTGCGGGGGTCCGGGGGCCTGGTCCCTGGGGACCGAGCGGGACGTCACAGCCACCAACGGGTGCCTGCCGCTGGGCATCAGGCTCCCCCACGTGGAGTATGAGCTCTTTAAGATGGAGCGAGACGCCCTCGGGCAGAGCCTGCTCTTCATTGGACAAAGGCCCACGGACGGGTCAAGTCCCGACGCCCCGGAGAAGCGCCCCACGTCCTACCAGGCGCCTCTGGTGCTCTGCGACGGGGTGTCCGGGCCCCTGCTGCAGAAGCCCCTCCCTGGCGGGGGGCTAGGTCCCCGAGCGGCCCCTCTCCCCGCTCTGCCCCTTGCTCTGGGGCTGGCCCTCCTCGAGTGGCTATGAAATCAGCGTCGGACCTCCAGGCTGCTCAGCTTCCTGGGGTGGCCAGGGCCCATCCCCCACCTCCGCTCCGTTGTGGATGGTGCCGCGGCCACGCTGCCGTCAGCCGGCCTGGCCCCAGGGGGCATAGCACCCGAGTCCAGGAGCGCCCACGAAGCCTATGCCGCGGCGGGCAAGTCCACGTCGGTGCTGACCATGAACCCGGGTGCAGCCATGTCCACGACGGCGCGTTCCTGACCGCTCACCCCTGGCTCCCCCCACTCCGTCCTTGGCCTCTGGTGGACTGGGAGTGAGGTTCTGCACGGGGCTGCTGCTTCCTGGCCGGGCCTGTGGTTTGCTGTTCAAAGATTATTAATTCGAATTTAGCAATACAAACTCAGACCGCAGCCATGAATTAAAGATGCTGCTTCGGGCTTCCGGCACTCCGCCCTCTCTGCGAGAGGGCTGGTCTCTTCGGGGGCAACTCGGCTTGCCTGAGCTCTGACTGCTGGCATTTGCCTGCACCCGCCTGTGCGGCTGCGAGTCGGGCCTCGAGCTGCCGGCACTGTGTGCACGGACGCGGCCGGTGCGCCCTGGGCCGGCAGGGGGGAGGCAGCCGCTCCCCCGGGGCCCGGGAGACCCGCGCCCGCACCAGGCTGGCTGCTGGGGGCAGGTCCTTGGAGGAACACCGCGTTTCCAGCCTTTGGAAAGTAATTAATACTAATGATGGCGGGAACACGGAGTGTGCTCTGTAATTAGCCCCACACAGGTGTCCCCTGCCCTCCAGACTCCCTGTGCCTAACTGACGGGGAGGGGGAGGAACCTCAAAACGGGTCCGTGGGACCGCGCCAGGGAGGGGCCAGGGTCACCGGGCTGCTGGCAGCATCTGAAGGCGGAGGTGGCCTGCTCGCCACGCGGCGTCCCCCTCGCTGGGAGGGGCCGTCACCAAGGAGGGCACGCAAGGCCTCGCCAGTATACTGCGAAATGAACTGGCCTCCTGGTGGACCCGAGGGTTCCCGGGGCCCTGAGCCCACGGTGCGCCCCCTCCTCCCCCGCCCGACTCCCATCTCTGGCTCTCATCACAGATCTGGAACAACAATTCTCTGGGAGGCTAATGATGCGTTCGGAGAGAAGCCCTCCTCTTCCCGAGACCGTGCGGGCCTCCATCAGCCGCTGGGGCTGCTCGGACTTACCTACCCGACAACAACGAGACACAGAAGAAAGGAGCCCCGGCAAGTTAATATTCTCTGTAGGTCTCGGAAAGGTGTCAGAGTTCCTGGCGTATTTACCAAAGTACAAAAAATAATTAAGATTATTTACGGTCTCAGACTGCCTCGGGTGGGGGGCGCGGTTCCCGGTGGGGAGGAGGGTGGGGGCGACAACGCTCCGTGACGGAGCAGGCTTGTATCCGAGGCTTGAGGCAGCCGTGACACCATTTATCATCAAATTTGAATCTTTTAATAAAATTAAACAGCCTGAAAAATGTTCCTGCTGGTTATTAAAGTCAGCCAAGGGGATACGGTTCTAAAGAAAGGAAGTGAAGTGTCTCCGGGAGAATGTGGGGAAGAGAATAAAGGCAGTGGAGGTGAACTCTGGCTGTCTGTCATGCTACTTTGGTTCAGGCTGCCGTCCTGCCTGTTAAAAACTCTCCAGAAGCTTCCGGCACACTCAGACGAAAGTCCCAGTTCCGCAGTCACCAATGTCCGCAAGGTCCGGCTGCGTATCCCCACACCCTGCGCATGGGCCTTCCTTCACGTCTGGATCACAGTAAACCGCGCCCTGCCTCAGGGCCTTTGCACGTGTCATTGCTTCTCCCCACGCCACTCCACCCCCATCCTCAGAGGCGTGGGTTTTTCTAGTCTCAAGCCAAGTGTCCCCTGCTTCGGGAGGCCAACCACCAGCACCCGCAAACAGCGGCCTCCATTGCTTCATGCTGTCTCTTCTTTATAGTGCTGACAGGTCACCGTCGGAAGTGACCTCTTCATTCCTGTTTTCCGCCTCCTCCATCACAGCTGTGAGCTCCGTGGGGACAGGGGCGGACTGAGTCGGTCGCTGCCGTCTTGTCCAGCAGCTCCGGCAGTGCTGGCACATGCTAGCCACCTCCGTAAACACAGCCCAGTCCTGATCCCGCGTGATCCCCACACCAAGACCCGTGAAGAGGCCACAGACACGCACCAAGCATGGCTTCCCTCACGGGGTGGGGGAGGGGACAGAGTTGGTGAGGGGGGCGGGTGACTCTGCATCTTGCTCGGGGAGGATGCTAAAGGCACAGACCGGAGAGGAGGCTTTGCCCAAGATCGCCGGCAGCTGCTCCCCGGAAGCCGAGGGCTGAGCCTCTGTCTCGGGGTGTCCTTCCGGGGTTCCAGTCCTCACGGGGGTGGGCTTCCCTGGCTGGATTCGGGGAAGGCAATTCAGAGCGGCTCTGCAGGCCACTTCCAATGAGGGGCTCTCTTGGCTGGGCTGCCCTCCCATCCAGGGCCGCTTGGTTCTGGGGCAGCTGATGCTGATAGAAAATACCATGGCTCGGGGCGCCTGGGGGGCTCAGTCGGTGAAGCGTCCGGCTTCGGCTCAGGTCATGATCTCCCAGTTGGTGAGTTCGAGCCCCACATCCAGCTCTGCGCTGACAGCGTGGAGCCCGGAGCCTGCTTCCGATTCTGTGTCTCCCTCCTTCCTCCATCTCTGCCCCTTCCCTGCTCATGCTCTGTCTCTCCCTGTCTCTCAAAAATAAATAACAAACATTAAGAACAAAAGAAAGAAAATATCATGGCTGGAGAGAAAGGCCACACGCCCTCATCTCCTGGGCAAGAAGCTGCGCTTCCCAGGCTCTGGGCTGAACTCAGGAGGGGGGGTCGCTTGGGGGGCCGGGGGGGCCCCGGGGGGCTGGCTGAGAAGCCACAGACGCCAGCCTCCTGGCCCCTTTCCTGGCTCCTGATAATACCCTCCGCACAGAACCCAAGATAGCTTTCATCAACGGAGGGGAAAGTAAAACCTATAGTTCTAGCTCAAAACAAAACAACACAAAATTAATGTTCTCCATTCTATGTTCAGTCACGTTTAAAAGCGGGGGAAACGCATGCAGTTTATAATTTCATCGTGCAAGCTCTCAGGAGAGTAAATGAGCTTTTTTTTTTTTAATAAAAAGTTTAAATTGTATACAGCTCTCAGAGGCCCATTAACTAACAGATGCTGGATATCAAAAGAAGCCATTTCTTTGCTTTTTCTAAGCGAATGTGTTTAATCTCCCAGTGGTGCTACCGGACGGAGAAAGAGCAGCTCAGAGCTACGCGTGCTGCTCTCCGGGGGCCTGGGTGACTCAGGCGAGAGGGAGGCTGCAGGGGGCAGGCGGGGAGCGGCGGCTCCTGACGCAGACGCTGCAGAGCACAGGCTGCCTTCACAGGTGGGGCCCTGCAGGGGCGGAGGGCTGACTCTGCTCCCTGCGGGGGAGCTCACCCGGGTAAACTGACCTCCAGTCTGCTCCCGATGCTCCTGAGAGACTGGTCTCCCCCGCCCACAGGCCCCACTGCATGGATGTGAGGACTCAGTGCTACCCTGGCCCCCACCTGTCAGGGTGTTCTCATCGCCCCTCCCTCTGCCTGGAAAGTTCTACCACCTTACCCTTCACTGTAAGGAGACTTTGCTTTGCTTCCTTAGTTCCTGTTGGCCTCTCTCCTTGTCTGTCTTGTCCCCCACCGCGTACCCAGTGTGGGGAAGGGGTGTGGCACATAGTAGGAGCTCAGTAAACACTGGTTGAATGAATACATGCTCTGGGTGCGCACTGGAGGCTCCAAACTGAACCACATCCCCTAAATCTGGTTTGGAATTTTCCTGTTGCTATATATTTTTTTAATAAGATGGGCAGAGAGGGGCAGCTGGGGGTGGGAGAGGCTCAGTCGGTGGAGGTCTGACTCTTGATTTCCGTTCAGGTCATGATCCCAGGGTTGTGGGATCGAGCCCTGTGTTGGCCTCCAAGCTGGAGATTCTCTCCTTCGGCCCCTCTCCCTTGCTCTCCCTCTCTTTCTAAAATAAAAAACATTAAAAAATATATATATAAATAAATACAGAAGAATCCAGAACTGTACATTTGAGGAGATCTGTTTTTTCCTGCCCAGTTGGGGCCCAACTGCTGTCCCAGAACAGGGGCCACACCGCCTGACATGGGGGGACAGGCCTCACACGTAGTCCCTGAGACGGCGAGCATCCGGCAGGGACCCAGGGCTCTCCACCGCCAGCTGCGAGTCCCGGCTTGCCTTCCCTCGCCGGGAAAATGAGCCAGGACAACACGTGGAAAGACCATGCCAGGGAAGAGACTCAAGAGGAGCAGCGACCTGCTCTGAGGGGAACGGCTTTCGACAAAACCTCAGTGAGGATGGGTCTTCTCCCAGTGATGCTGCATTTACTTCCTAAGGGTTATTAGTAACCTCCTACTCTCACTCCTACACTTGGTGTTTTCTTAGCCCCCCAGGAGAATAATAATTAATAAAAAAAAATTAGGGGGTCATTATTTCTGTTAAAATCAACTGTCAGGGGCGCCTGGGTGGCTCAGTTGGTTAAGTGTCCAACTTCGGCTCAGGGCATGATCTCACAGTTCGTGGGTTCGAGCCCCGAGTCAGGCTCTGTGCTGACAGCTCAGAGCCCGGAGCCTGCTTCCGATTCTGTGTCTCCTTCTCTCTCTGCCCCTCCCCGACTTGTAATCTGTCTCTGTCTATCATAAATAAATAAATGTAAAAAAAAATTTTTTTAAATAAAATCAACTGTCAGGAAGCACCTGAGTGGCTTAGTCCATTAGGCATCCGACTTCAGCTCAGGTCATGATCTCACAGATTCATGAGTTTGAGCCCTGCATCAGGCTCTGCACTGACCGTACAGAGCCTGCTTAGGATGCTCTCTCTCCCTCTCTCTCTGCCCCTCCCCTGCTCTCTCTCTGTCTCTCAAAAATAAATAAACATTAATAAAAAATCAACTGTCAGTTTACTAGGAACTACATCTACATACTGAGCACAAGAACATAGGCCAGGCAGAATAATACACTCACATCTACTTCCTTTGGAAGCCCCAATAAATTACGAGAAAGGAACAAAAAGACACAAGATCACGGGGACACACAGCAAAGAAGAGAATGCAGTCAAGAAGAGACGGCAGCGACCTTCTGGAATCAGGAGGGCTGGTGGGCAGTGTATTGACAGCAGGTGGCAGAGAGCAGAGAGAAAGGTGCCTCCAGCCAGTTGAGGGGGAGGGGTCAGAAGTAAGTCCACTTGTGCCCCCAAAGGCTTAGCAAGTGGTGGCCCAGGGGACCTCAGAGGCAGAGGAGCACTGAGGGCGAAAAGAGGACTATTTAAAAGTCCACAAAGGAGGTAGAGCCCCAGATCCTCTTTCTGACCCTGTATGAAACCTGAAGGGCTACCGGGGGATGTCTGGACTTAGAGACTCTCCAAGGCAAGGTGTCATGCTAAAAAGGGAGGTAGCAAATAAAAGTCTACACATATGGAACTGTTGGATTACACAGTCTCTTCCTCCTTGAGAGGTGGTGGCCAAGCTTTTGCTGCCAGGCAGGAGACAGGAAGATTCTAGAGAAGTGAGCCCATGCTAAACCAAACTACAAGATACTGACAGCCAGAAGTTCCCCAAGGAGGTATCTGTGAGGTCCTTACCCAGTAACCATCCAGCAAATCCCATCTACACAAATGCTTCCCATCAGCCTCTTGGTGTTTCACTTGTAAATATATTAAAGGAAGTCAAGGATCACCAGGCATTTAAGGAAAGCCTCCAAAATGACAGAGAACAAAACCTAGTCCAAAGTGACTAGTAAGAAGCAGATAATGCACGGTACAGAACAACCACAAAAAAGAACTATACCACCCTCAGTGAAAACAATGCTAACTATTTAAAGACCATCGCCATGATCTCATCTCTCTTAATTACAGAATGAGAAAAAAAAAAAACGATAATATTCTCAGTGAAAAGAACATATATATCTAGCAAGAGCAGCTTGTTATAAACAAATAATAGTGATTAGAAAGGAATAAATCTTGAAAATCATAAATATGATAGCATATAAAAATCAAGAGCAAATTGGAAATGAAGGTTGAATAATTTCTCCAGAAATTAAAAAAAAAATGGATCAGGAGTTAAAATCATATTAGACTTCTTAAGGGCAACACTGAAAGCTGGCAATCAGCAAACAATGTTCTCAAAATCTTCTGAATGATTTCTGACCATGATTTGTATACCCAGTACAACTATCACTCAAGTGTAAGGGCAGAATGGACCATTTTCAGGTATGTAAAGTGCTCAGAAAAGTTCTCCCCCACATACTCCTTTCTCGGAAACCAGCTTAAGAGTATGCTCCACCACACTGAGGATGTAAAACAAGAAAGAGGAAGCTAGAGATCTGGACACCAGGGGATCAACCCAAAAGAGAACAAAAGCGGATGACGATGAAGGAAGGAAGGGCCTTCCAGGAATGGGAGCTGCGCAGCAGGTCTAGAGACCAGTCAGGCCAGACAGCAGCAAAAGCAGGGAGCGCTCCGGGAAGGACCTTTCTGAGAAAATACATAAAAGTCATAGGGGCGCCTGGGTGGCTCAGTTGGTTAAGTGTCCAATGTCAGCTCAGGTCCTGATCTCACGGTTCATGGGTTCGAGCTCCACGTCGGGCTCTGTGCTGACAGCTCCGTGCCTGGAGTCTATTTTGGATTCTGTGTCTCCCTCTTTCTCTCTCTCTGCCTCCCTCTCTCTCTCTCTTTCTCAAAAATAAATAAATAAACATTTTTAAAAAATCGCACAGTATCTGACATGTAAATGCTCTTACCCTTCTGAATTAATTATAAAGATATATAAGAAAGTAAGGGGTGCCTGGGTGGCGCAGTCAGTTAAGCATCTAATTCTTGATCTTAGCTCAGGTCTTTATCTCAGGGTTGTGAGTTTAAGCTCCATATTGGGCTCCACACTGGGCGTAGAGTCTACTTATGAAAAAAAAAAAAAAGGAAAGAAAAAGAGAGAAAAAAAGAAACTAAGCGAATAAAACACTGGGATTTAGTAACCTGGGGAGGGGCATAGGGTTACATATAAAAGGTAAATATAGGGAAACCTGGGTGCCTCAGTTGGTTAAGCTTCTGACCCTTGGTTTCAGCCCAGGTCATGATCTCAAAGTTCATGAGATCGAGCCCCACATCAGGCAGCTTGGAGCCTGCTTGGCATTTTTTCTCTCCCTCTCTCTCTACCTCTTCCTTGCGCTTTCTCTCCCTCTCAAAATAAATAAATAAACTAAAACAATACTATCAACAATAGCCAGATTATGGAAAGAGCCCAAATGTCCATCGACTGATGAATAAATAAAGAAGATGTGGTACTGGGCGCCTGGGTGACTCGGTTGAGCATCCAACTTTTGCTCAGGTCATGATCTCACAGTTCGTGGGTTTGAGTCCGGCGTCAGGCTCTGTGCTGACAGCTCAGAGCCTAGAGCCTGTCTTTGGATTCTGTGTCTCCCTCTCTCTGACCCTCCCCTGCTCACGCTGTCTCTCTCTCTCTCTCTCTCTCAAAAATAAATAAAACATTTTTTAAAAATTTAAAAAAAGATGTGGTACATATATACAATGGAATATTGCCTGGCGACGAAAAAGAAAGAAATCTGCCATTTGCAACAACGTGGATGGAAATGGAATGTATCATGCTAAGTGAAATGTCAGCCAGAGACAGACAAATATCATACGATTTCACTCATAGGTGGAATTTAAGAAACACAACAGATGAACATAGGGGAAGGGAAGGGAAAATAAGATAAAAACAGAGAGGGAGGCAAACCCTAAGAGACTCTTAAATATAGAGAACAGACTGAGGGCTGCTGGAGGGGAGGGGGGTGGGGGAGGGGCTAGATGGGGGATGGGCACTAAGGAGGCAGGAGTTGGCATGAGTGCTGGGTGTCGTACGTAAGTGATGAGTCACTAAATTCGACTCCTGCATCCATTACTACACTGTATGGTAATTAATGTGGATGTAAATAAAATGGATACGTACATAAATAAAAATAAATAAAAGGGAAATATAATCATAGAACAGACAATACCTTGGTGTGAACACTATTTAAGTCTTTCTCAAGCAAAAGGATACTGACGTGGCCAGAACTGGTGACGTAGCACTGAGAGGGAGGGAAAGAAGCCGTGCTTCAGACGGGGGTGGAGAGAGGGGTCATACTGGAGCTACATCCTTACCTTCCTTAGAAGGAAAACCCAAGAAAAAGTACCGTAGCCACACGAGTAAGAACTACAGATGCTGACAGGGTTGGCTGACTGTCTATGGGGGAAGCAGGGCCCCGAGGGGTGCCGGCTTTGGCTGTGGGCCTGTGGGAAGGACTCTGCATTTGACACCATGCACGTGACGCACTCTGAGACCAAGGAAAATTAAAAATACTGCGAAACACGTGGAAAGATGCTCACCATCACTCCTGACCAGGGAAATGCAAGTCAACCCCTTGGTGACGTCCCCCTCACACCTGCCAGAACCCACAGTGCAGGAAACAGCAGGTGTTGGCGAGGATGTGGAGAAAGGGGGGAGGAATGCCAGCTGGTGCAGCCACTCTGGGAAACGGGAGGGAGGGTCCTCAGAAGGTTAGAAATAGAACAACCCTAAGCTCCACCAACGGGGGATATTTACCCAGAGAATACCGAAAAAAAATGGATTCAAAGAGAGACACGCATCCCTATGTTCACAGCGGCATTGTCCACAAGAGCCAAGTTACGAAAACAGCCTAGTGCGTAGGGGCTGATGAATGGGTAAGGAAGAGGTGGCGTGTACGGAGGGAACATTACTCGGCCGTGAAAAAGAATGAGCTCTGGCCATTTTCAATCACATGGAGGGAGCTAGGGAGTATTATGTAAGCGAAATGTGAGTCAGAGAAAGACAAACACCATAGGATTTCACTCATATGCAGGATTGACAAAACGAAACAAAGGAGCAAAGGGGGAGGGAGAGAGATGAACCAAGAAACAGACTTAAAAAAATTTTTTTTAACATTTATTTTTGAGAGACAAAGAGAGACCAAGTGTGAGCTGGGGAGGGGCAGACAGAGAGGGAGTCACAGACTCTGAAGCAGCTCCAGGCTCTGAGCTGCCAGCACAGAGCCCGACATGGGGCTCAAACCCACAAACTGTGAGATCGTGACCTGAGCCGAAGTCGGACGCTTATCCGAGAGAGCCCCCCAGGCCTGCCCCCACGAGGCAGACTCTTCACCGTGGAGAACACGCTGACGGTCACCAGAAGGGAGGTGGGTGGGGGGCGGGTGAAAGAGGGGATGGGGGACGAAGAGGACCCTTCCTGTCATGGGCAGAGAGTGACGTGTGGAGGAGTAAATCGCTGTATCAAATGCCTGAAATAATTTAACACTGTGCGTGTTAATTAACTGGAAGTTAAATTAAAACTTTATTTTAAAAATACTGCAAGGCCAAATCCACTAAAATGCAGAACTTCCCCTCAAACTGCTTTCAGTCCAGTAAGGACAGACGATGGCAGGAGAGGTTTCCGAGGCTTTGTGAGGCCGGGAGGGCAGGGCACGGAGGTGACCTTGAGCAGGCAGTCCCAGCTGCGGGGCGGGGGTGGGTGGGGGCCGACAGCCGTCGTGTTCCTAGGAACGAGACCCCTCCTGGGTATCAGACTGAGGGAAAGAGCGGAGAAAATGCCCAAAGCACCAGCCGTGGGCCGCCAGCGCCCCTCACACGAGGACTGGATGCATCCTCCTTGATGGTTCCATCACTGCGAACGGAAAACACTTTCCATGTTGGAGTCACATTTAGGACCGGCAATGCGACTGCAGGGGTGGGGAGGGAGGGGCTCAAATATAACAATGGGTCTTGCCTTGCCTTTAAACAGCCTCCTGCCTTCTATACACATTTTCCTAACATTTTTGAAGTAGCATTAAGGGTACATTTTTCAAAAAGTCCATAACACGAACATTGTGTTTCTCCAAATTTCTGCTTTTTTTTCTTTGAAGTGATTTTGGCTGTCAAACATGGCGAAGAAAACAAACAGAAGTTCTACTTGGACAAGGCAAAGCCTCGGCTCTAAGTGCAGCTTCCGAGGGGGGCTTTCTGTCTCTGGTGGGGCGGGTCTCCCCCACCAGGGGCAGGTGTGCCTTCTGATGCACTAGATTCCGGCGAGAGCGCGCCAGGCCGGCTCTGGGAGACCCCCATCCCCCACGGCGTGGATCTAACCATTTCAGGACGACCACCGACCACCGTTTTGAGCCCCTTACAGAACTGCCCACAGGCTGGGAGCTGAAATGCGCCCCATTTGCGAGGTCTGTGAAAGGGCCCCCCTGAGAAGCAAGAACGTATGCTCATTTCGCCTGACACAACGGTGGAGCCGCGGGGAGAGGTGAGGAATGGAAGCTCCGTTAGTTGGCAGTAAAGGGTTCTTTACCTCCCCCTGCCCGATCTGTCTCTACACTCTCTGTGGCAAGCGGTTTTCTCATTAGTAAAATGCTGTACATTCCTGCTTCCACACTCCGAAGTGTGTGCCTGTAGAGTCTTCGCTTCTGCTGTTCTAACACTGGTCCTTGGCGCGGGAAGCCTTGCCCTCCCTTCGATTCCCATCATCCCTTCCCTTCACGCGTGTGTTCGAAGGGCCTCTGCGTGTGTGAGAGGCGCAGGGAAACGTGGCCTGAAACCACGAAACCGTGTGCCTTTTCCAGAGGAGCGGAGCTCAGAGCGTCAGACAGGGCAATGTGCTGGCCGGGCGGGGAGGCGGGGGTGCTGGGACCAAGGCTGGTGCGTCCTCCTTGGAAGTCACGGAGTTTAAACCGCAAGCACCGTCCGACCCAAACACCCCCCTCCCAGGGCAGGCCCCGGGGGCCACTCTTGCTCATGCTGGGGGTGTGGCTGGAAGCTACGAAAGTGTACCTCAACACAGGGCTGGCTGAGTGAGTTACGGGCCCATTGCAGAGGGAAACGACAGAGCTGTTAAGAACATGCGTGTGGACATGAAACGGTCTCCAACGTATTACAAAGTCGAGAAGCCACAGAGGTGACAGGGCGGGTAGGGGTGCTGTCTGCGCATAAGAAACACAGGGCTGTGCGTCACGGACACGCGTGCAGGGGTGATCTCCATGAAGAGTCAAACACAGAACGGGAGACCCAGGAGTCTCTGGAGAAGGGAAGTGGGTTTGGGCCCCAGGGGGAACTTTGTGCTACCTTTTGGACTTGTGGGAAGTCTTAGTTTGCACGCGTTACTTTTCCGAAAGAAGTTAAAATGTTTTCATTCGCCTTCTAAAAAGAGAACACTGTTAAGATGGCGAAGTGTCCACCATTGTGAAAGACGGAAGCCACCCCACCTCGCAGCCCTGGAAGCCATCTACACCGCCAGGACTCTGTCCTTCAGTGACAGATGCCCTCCAGCCCCCGCCCAGGAAAGTACAGGAATGTGCGCCTGGCCCCCATACGGAGTCTCTCTGGACAAAAGTTTCATCAGTAAAATGAGGACGTTGACCTAGTCATCCCTTAGGTCTGCTTCCGTCCCACAAAGTAGCTATGATTTTCCATTTAAATAGGTTTTATGTTCCTAAGAATCGGTGAGAGGAAAGTGACGGGCTCTAGTGTGTTCTCTAAAGCATATCCAAATGCTCTTAACCATCTATTCAAAATAACTGTACACTGAAGCATCCTTTAAGTATATTCAGAGCACAGAATTTATTGAACAGAATGCGGAGACAGCTAGTACAAAAGTTTCTGTCCCGGCCGGACAGGTCCGTCAGGCTGACACGGAACACGTAAGGACACGCTGTGAATGGCTCTTGCGATCGGGACACAAAACCATGTGCTTCCCTCCGGGAAACGTAAAGTCAGCCATAAATCCACGAATTTATGACGCGTCAGACAACCAAAATGTACAATGGGAAAGAGTCCTTTCCCGCACAAACTTTTTCCACGAATTCTATGTCAAAACAGGCAATCACAACTTAAAATACAGAAAGGGAACATTAAGAACACTAATGCATTCTAAGACGCCGCTTAAAATACCCGATTCCCAAAATGTCCTCGGACATCGAAGTCGGGGCAAAAACACGAGCCAAAAGCTGCGGAGAGAAAGACGGAAGGCCGGGGCAGGGACGGCGTGTGCACTGAGGACTTCTGTGCCACTGAGGAGAGACAGGTCAGGGGAACACTGAAACAGGCCATTCGGAGTTTCTGATAGGACGTTTCAGATGCCAGGAGTTATCAATTCTTAAAAAAAAAGGAAACGCGAGCAGCAGGAGAGAGAACCAAACAACCTTGTAGGTCTTCGTCTACACACAGGTTTGCAGCACTTCCCGAGGCTGCTTACAAATGAAATCCACAGAAACAAATTGCTCCCGCTGATGAATTCTGCGCGGCGCCTAGAGTGTCTGACACACGGAAGGTGAACTGACAAACGTTGGCTACGTGAGTGACTGCTGGAAACAGGCAGCTCTTAGACACATGGTCTCGTATCACAGGACAATAAATTCTGACCTTTGAATCCAAGTAACAGAGTCAACAGGGGAAAAAATATTTTTCTATGGATGCCGCGGTAGAGGGTAGTGGCTGAGTATATTCACTTCTAAGATACAGAGGAAAGACGGGAATGCAGGCATCCGGCTCGTGAAAAGAACCGGACCTTTTTCGTGTCCCAGGGCAAACCACCGAGGCGACGCGAGAGGCATGCATGCTAATCTATCGTCGTTTTGAAATCACAAAAAGCGATGCAACCTTGTTAGCACTGAGCCGGATGGAGCTGGGCTGACACCGCCCTGCGTCTGCCCTGGCTGGTGCGCCGAAGGGAGACAGAGTCACAGGTAACCTGCAGGGCGGCGGCCAGGGCCTTGGGTGGGCGTGAAATGAGAGGCTGGGGCGCCGGCCGGGCCGACAGAGGCCGGCCAGGCTCCCGCCGCTCATCAAGATGCAGGGAGTGTCCGTCAGTCCAGCACCCGCGTCCATTAGCCAGATGATTAAATACGCATCACCCCTGTGCTGTGATAAAGTAATTCTAATAGGGCACTGCCACAGGATTGATGTTTCCGGGTTTAAAAATAAACATCGGCATTTATCTAGCAGCGGAGAACTACTATCCCACAGTACTGTTTTATTCAACTGACATCTTTTAATCAAAGCAATCCATATTGTGGCAACATTCCAAGGTATCATAATTGCAAATATCTATGGGAAGTTAGGTAACAGCTGTATTTTGGCTGCTGGCTTTTTCTTCCCTTTCTACAGAGTTGAGGCAGACATTCTGTAATGAATTAATTCCATTAGGGGAAAACATCGGAAGTGACTGTGTGACTCCAGACCGCGTCTCACCTGCTGCCAGGGTTTCACGTCTATGATACACAACCGTTCGTGTCTCCTAGATGTCCCCAAATGCCTCCATAATGAAAGTGAGCCAACGAAACCTTGTTTTTCAGTGGCACCAATGTAGCTAGCGCCCCCATGGAGGGGGGGCGGTCTGAATCCCCTGGCAAGGCGGGGAGGCCTCATGCACCCCAGTTCAACACCCATGGAGGCTGAGCCCCGTGGACAGGGGTGAGGCAGACGGGACTTGGGCGCAGGGTAAGAGTCTGCGAGTCTCACTGAAGATGCAACATCACAGCCTTCTGAGCCTGCCTCCCGGCTGCTGGCCCTGAGCAGGGTCTGCTGTGACCTGCTCCCCCCGTGATTTCCCGGACGAGGTCTGAGCGTGGAGGCCCGGCGGCCGCTGCCGGGACACCAGTTTTAATGAACTGCCCCCACTCCACATTTCACTTGCAAGTTATGTAAAGCCTCCTCAGAAAGGCACCCTCGTCATTGCCTCACCGACACAGACTGGCAGCTTTCTCTGCACAGCCCCCAAACCCCTTCCCCAGGAGCACCGAGCAGAGATCTTCAGGCAACTAGAAAATGGAAAAACGCACATTTCTTCACCGTCTGAAGTGTGTTTCGTTTCAAAAGGAAAAGATGAAAGCATCTCTTCACCTTCAGATGAGTGCACGGGGTCTGAAGGCCAACGCATCAGCGTGCGCACGGCCAGAGCCCGCTGCCCAGAGCCGTCCGCACCACTGCTCCCAGGGGCACCCGGGCCTCGCCGCAGGCTTCTGAGAGCCCCACACAGCGCCCAGCGAGAGGTTCTAGCAACCTGCTCAGTTTAACCTCCTGGAGGCTCCATCTCCTCGTGTGCAAATCAGAGCCCCCGTGCCCGCTGGGTCACAGCTGCTGTGAGGATCCAGCTCAGTGAGGGAAGGTACTGGAAACGCTCTGCACCGTAGAGAGGGCGCCTCGGGAGAGCAGCAGCGTTCTGTAAGAGTCCCTGTCAAAGCGGCTCTGTCTGAGGAAGGGTAACAGAGGGGAAGGCAGGGGAGGGGGAGGGCACCCCCGAGGGACCCCGCTTCACGTGCAGCACGTGTGGTCTCTGAGCTGCCCTTCGAGTACCGGAGAGTGATCGCAGGCCTCACCAGATCTGCGCGCGGGGACCGGGGATGCCCGTCCGCTGCTCAGGGGACAAACTACAAGTCTGCTCCTGCCGACTCTGGAAGCACTGGCTTCCGGCCAACAGCGAACATGCCCACGCTTGACTGAGACGCGGTCCCCCAGAGCTCTCTCTTCTGCCATCTCCAGGGTCTGACTCGGTTCTCCTCTAGCGGATGGACCCTCCGAGAGGGGTCGGGAGGCCCAGGCCTGGGCAGCCGCCCTCCGCGAGCTGCCACCGCCGGCAGGGGGCGCGGCGGCCTCTCCGCCAGAGCCGGGCTCCAGGGGACTCGGACACCCAGGTCCCATCTCTCTCCTTATTGTTTTCTTTCAAACCAAGAATTTCACAAACCACAACCAGAAACTTGTAAATGGTCCAGTTCTTTAGAGAAAGGGATTGAAAATGACAAATGCGGTTGGATTTGGGCATGGAGTCTGAGTTTGCAAATATAAAGATTTGTGAGTGCAAAAAATATAGGCACCATTTGAAGAATGTTAAGCTACTTACATATGGCACACATGCTACACACACACGTGCGCACACGCACACACACACACACGAGTTTGTTTTCAAATTAATTTGAAAGGCTATTTAGCTCTGAGCCATCACTGTATTCAGTTATATCTGACTCAACCCAGCCTGCAAGTCCGCACTGATATCTTTCGATAGCAATTTTGTTCCTGGGATTTGTCTGAAAGCGTTTAGGTTTTCACGGATCACCGGAGGTCCCTCATTTTTCCCCTTCTGTGTTATGTAGGTATAAGCTGTCTTTCTAGGCATAAACTGTCCACTGGTAAAAATCAATTTTGATTTTATCAGTATTTATTACTTCTGGTGCCAGCAATTTAGAAGACTGGAGAAGGAAACATGCAAACTAGGAGAAGGAAAAAATTGAAGCCGGGTCCTCGCACCTACAAATAATGCAGCCCGCTGTCCTTCAGAGGTATTTTTGTACCATGCGGAGAGGGCTTAAACATCAATTTAAAAATTCAATCAATAAGAATGTACAGGACTCTCTTATTGCTTACATCACTTATGTGTCTGTGGACCGGGTGGCAGATCCCTCCAAGGGCATGGCTCCCAGAGGGGATGGAGAGCGGTGCTCAGGGCAGGCAGGCGGCGGCCTGACAGCGCCCCTCTCTGGCTGGCACCCGGGCGGGCACTCTGGGCGGCACCAGCCCTGCCCGTGCCACCCTGGTCTGCTCTGAGGGTCTCCTCTTGGGGCAGGACAGACCACGTGAGGGGACCACACATCCACCTCTTGGCCTTCTCCCTCGCTCTTCCTCTTCTGTCATTCCAGAAAGATACTCCTAAGGCGTGCACTCCTCCAGGGTTGAGGTCTAGACTGTCTGTGGCTCCTACAAGGGTCCCGGACCCTCGGCGGTGCCTGCTCTGCACTCGCCTGCCCGCTGGGTCCCCAGAGGTGCCCTCCGCCGGCCGCACGGCTCACATGACACCCAGTCTGCCCACCACGGCCTCTGGCTCGCCCCAGGGAGGGCCCTTCTTCTGCTCAGAAAGTCCCGTAAACAAACATGCGCTCCCCAAACCTTCACCTCCAAAGGAGAAAGAGATTTTACAGGATGGTGAGTCAGAAAGAGGACAACTGTGGGTCTCAAGTTCCGAGGTTCGGCTGTGAGCCTCATGCCCGGACGCCGTCTCCTCCGTGTACGTGACACATAAATCCCTTCGCGAGGCCCCAAACGGAACGGACCCGCGAGGCTTTCTTTTTAAGAACTTGGTTGCCCCGGTGCGGACAGGCCTGACCCAGCCACCGTCCATGTGAGTGAAGTTTTGGGGGAGC
>NC_043711.1:101931833-101946414 GCF_006229205.1 Suricata suricatta | reverse complement strand
AGCCAGGGTCAAGGCCCCTCCGCCTCGGCCAGGCTCCGGAGCAACACGACCCAGGCGAACGACTTCGAACCAAGCTCTTCCCTGCAGTGAATCTGTCTGTCCGCGCGCCCGCTCCCTGGAGCCAGGCCCGGCGTGCCGTCCGCCGCTCTCTCCTGCCTGGAGGGCACCTGCTCCTAGCCCCAAAGGGGAGTTCTCTTCCTGCCGAGGGGCAGGGCAGTGCAAGGGCAGGGGGCCGGCTGCTGAAGACCCACAACCGCTTCGCTTCCAGGCTCTCAGCTGACGCCACCGCCACACACACACGTATACGCTGTGTCTACTTAACTCATCAGACGCCTACTTCTCACCCGCAGGGCTCGTGTCGAAGCTAACCTTCAATAACCGGGTAATGATGAGGATCACAAAATAATAATTCCCCCCGGTAGCAAACGTGACAAAATGACAAAAGAACTCTTAATTCTGGGGCTTTATTTTAATTTTTTTTCTTTTTAAGATGCTACATAGTTGAACAGAACTGGATTGGTCTTTTAATGGCATAAAATTAATTTACAGTCAAACTCTCAATCACTACTTGATGATGATCCGAAGAGCCCATCGCCCCTCTGCCCGCCCCCACCCCGCCGCCCCACCCCGGGCCAGGGCCAGGCGGGAGAGGCGGGGACCAGACCTGGGGCGTACTTCCTGCAGGACAGTGGTGGCTGAGGGGCAGCGAAGGAACAGGAAGCAGACCAGCGACTCTTCTCCGTCGGGGAGGGGGCCGAGCGGACCGCGGACACTGAGCGCTGCCCTCTCCATGACGACGGCTCTCGTGTATGTGCACAGAGGACCCCCCGCAGCCAGCCCGCCACGGACCCCCCTCCCGTATCGGTGCGGGGGCCCAGGGCCCTTGAGCAGCGCTGCCAGCTGTGCCCACTGGCACCAGGGAGCACAGGGGATTCTGGGCCACAGCATTAATTATAATCTCGTGGCAACAAGGAAACATGAGATGAAATACATTAAATAAGTTAAATATGCCTTAAACATCTCTGAATAACAATCCACTCTCACTACATGAACCGACAGTGGTCTGGCTTGGTCCCTTTAAGAGAACAAAGCATTGACTTTAATTTCCAAAGTGTTGGGTCAGTCGGTCACCAGGGGCCTCCCGCTCCCGACAGGCAGATCTGACGCCACCACAGCACAATTCTTTCGGCTTCTGACCCTGTTCATCAGTCCCAAGGACCTGATGGCCAGGGCAGGCAGCCGGGGCGGGGGTCGGCGGGTGGGCGGGTGGGGTGCTGCTCTGAAGAGGGGGGACGGCCCTCCCCTCCCACCCCCGGGGCTCCAGCTCCCCCAGGGCCACACCGACCGGCAGGAAGAGCGTCTTGTTCTAAGAGAGGTAATCAATTCGGCCACATGTACCAAGGCTACAGATGCTTCAAATGACACTGACAACATGCCATTATGGTTTAATCACGGTTTCCCTTGTCATTAATAAAGATCATTATTTTTCCCCGATCATTTACTATACATTTTTAACTTTCTAGAAGATTGTTACGTTATAATTTGTGTGTGCATGTGTGTGTGTGCACGCGTGTGCACGTGCGGGGAGGGGTAATTTAAAGGCAAGACCTGTGAGATGTCATCATACATTAACTTCTTTTGACACATGGTTATGATAAATTCAAACCCCACGGGACGGCGGGCCCATCGATGCAGCGTGCCACCTCCGCCGGCCGCGTCTACAAGGCGATCTTCCCGATGATCACGCCCACGATGAAGAACAAAACCACGAGTGCCAGGAGCCGCGCGCTGAGGCCCTCCTCCCTGCCGGGCGCGGCTGGCCCGGGGGCGGGGCCGAGGCTCGGCGCCGCCTTCCGCATCCGAAGTCCGTCCTCCTCCTGCGGGAGCAAACACACATGTCAGACACCCAAGGCGCAGGCGCAGAAGTCAACTCGGGGCACGTGCTGTGGCCCGGCCCCCTCGTCTGTCGAAGGGAGCCGCTGAATCCCGCAGCCGAGGCGCCACGGGCTTGCGGCCGCTGAGAAGTCGCCGCCGCCGCCGCCGGCCCCTCCTCTCTTCCCACCGCCACACGAGGCTGCAGGCGCCTCTCTACACCTGGTGCCAAAGCAGGACCTCGGTTCCCCATGACGTACAGGAAAAAACGCTTCTGAGAGGTTCTGAGAGGGCCTGCCAGGCGCTCTGCACCCTGGGGCCCCTCTTCTACATCTGACGACGACCCTCTTCCTTCCTCTCAAGTCATCAATTTTTGAACGACAGGCCTTTCCCCAAACACAAATCTAAAAGGCACAAGAATCTACGCAGGTGGGGGGCCCAGGTCTCAGTTGCAGAGTTCTGTAGTTGATGAGTTACACGGGGAAACACTGGAGTCTGGAATCATACTAAAACGTGACACAGGCTGATAAATGCATCTCTAATATTCTTTCTTTTTTTTTTTTAATATTTATTTATTTTGAGAAAGAGAGACAGAGCATGAACAGAAGAGGGGCAGAGAGAGAAAGGGACACAGAATCGGAAGCAGGCTCCAGGCTCTGAGCGAGCTGTCCGCACAGAGCCTGATGTGGGGCTCGAACCCACGAACGGTGAGATCATGACCTGAGCCGTAGTTGGATGCTCAACTGATGGAGCCCCCCAGGCGCCCCCTGCATCTCAAATATTTTCTACTTACAGCATGGAACTCCTGCCTGCCAAAAAAGCAACATCCTTTTCCATATATATATATATCCCGCCCCCCAACTACGCAGATATGCACGGAACAGAAACTGTCTCTTCCTTCCCTGCTCCCCAGGCCCGGTGCACACTCCTCACCAGGGCCTGCGTCTCTGCACGTGGGCCCCGGCGCATCTGGTGAACTTCCCCATCTGCTCGTCCCCAGGCTCGGCGGACCTGGAGACGACAAGCAGCCGGCCGAGCTGGGGCCACCTCTGTGGGACCGCGCATCACTCGGGTCTTCGGGGCCCGGTCTGGGTCTCCCCAGCTGCCGGTCGGGGGGGAGCTCCCCCACAGCAGGGGCAGCCCCTGTCGGCACCCACACCGCCGGGCGCAGGCTAGGCCCTTGGGAGACGTGTGGGCCAAATGAAAGAATGAAACAACACAAAACAAGAAATCAGTGCTTGGGAGGGACACAACCTCCTAATGTCAAGACTGGTCTGATAATACTGTTGAGATACTCTCTTCGCGGGGCACGGCCAACCGCTGCAGTGATGGATGACCGCGCTATTTGAGCAACTTCAAAACAAATGGGCACAGCAAAGTGCAGCATTTATTTTACTGGGTTTATATAGAAGCTACTTCTACCTATTTATCACTTTAAACGGCACAAGACTGTTTCTGAAGAGAAATACACTCAAGGAGAAGCTTTAGGCAGTACTTAGATTTTTAGCCAAAAAGTAAAGTGTCAGCTTCCTAATTTACTCCGCACTAAAAGTTACCGAATGAGGCAAATCACGATTACTGCAAGATGGGAGATGGCGCCGTTTTCCAGACTGTCAGCTCTCCTGGCCCCCCACGCTGTCAGCTCTCGTGTCTCTGCGACGCTGCCACAACAAAAGAAGGAAGAGTCAACCGAACTACATTTCCGCTGTGTGCCTGGTGCTGCGGTAGCTAGAGGCCGAGTCCAGGACCTGGCGGGGCGGCCCAGCGGAGAGAGGACAGACCCGCCTCACACTTAGGCGGAGCAGCAGTTCCTGTTATCAAGCGTGCAGAGCCCTCTTCCAGACCCGGTCTCAAACCGGATGGGGCCTCGGACGCGCTCTGCGAGCGGAGGCCCAGGAGATGCCAGCTCGTCAGGCGTGAGCGTCATCTCCACACACGTGAGGAACACTCCACCACGTTCCTCGTTCCACAAACGCACGTCCTGCCGCCCGCGCCCGCCAGCGCCCAGCCTGGGCCGCAGCCACGAACTCGAGACGCGGGGGTCCGGGCCCGAGCGTCCGCCTGTCCGCGTGACGACGTCCTGTCTCCGAGCCCCTCACCGCGTTCGTAGCTCGCTGAGACCCTACTGCCCAGACCCACCGAGGATCTCCGGGATTCAGAATGACACCTGTGTTACAAGAGTACGTCTACCCTCCTAAAAAAAAGACTCATCCAGCGGGGACAGAGTAGGGTTTGAAAATGTGAGGTCAAGACACCCACTGCGGTCTGGCTTTTAATTTCAGAATTTTCTTCCATTTACACCAGCGGGAGGGCGAGAGGGGCTCTGCTTCTCCGCAGGACACGCGCCCGTGCTGAGGTGGGGACCGGGGAGCATGCAGCCCGGCTTCGGGGCGCACTGGCAGGGTGACCTCAGGCGCCACCGGACCACTCTGTTCCTCCGTTTCCTCGTCTGTAAGGTGACCGTGATGATAATCCCTACCTCACAGAAGGGTCTGGAAGATCAAATAGCATCTAACACATAGAGTGCACGGGAACGAGCTGCTGCTCAAAGGGCCCCGGGTAATTAGGGGGCAGGGAGCTGTTCAGAGCGCTTTTGAGAACCTGACGAAAGCCAGAGAAATTTCTCCCTGAGGAAAGAACATGCAAATACAAAACAATGCTACAAACTCAGGGATTCATCGACTTCGCCACCCAAGAGCACAGGGGGAAAGCCCCTGTTTTCTGCAGACTGTCAGAGAGCCAAATGACAGCAGAGTGCCTGGCCGGCTGAGTCGTTGGAGCGTGCGACTCTCGATCTTGGGGTTGTTGAATTCGAGCCCCTCACTGGGTGTAGAGATTACTTAAAAAACATATAAAATCTTGGCACAAAAAGACATTCAGATCAATGGAACAGAATAGAGAATCCAGCAATGGACCCACAAATGTATAGCCAACTAATCTTGGACAAAGCAGAAGAGAGTATCCACTGGAAAAAAGACAGTCTCTTCAGCAAGTGGTGCTGGGAAAAACTGGACAGTGATATGCAGAAAAATGAACCTGAACCACTTTATTACACCACACACAAAAATAAACTCAAAAGGGTGAAAGACCTAAACGTAAGGCAGGAAGCTATCAAAATCCTCGAGGAGAAAGCAGGCAAGAACCTCTTTGACGTTGGTCGCAGCAACTTCTTACTCAACACCTCTCTGGAGGCAAGGGAAACAAAAGCAAAACCGAACTACTGGGACCTCATCAAAATAAAAAGCTTCTGCACAGCGAAGGAAACAATCAGCAAAACTAAAAGGCAACTGACCGAATAGAAGAAGATATTTGCAAACAATATAGCAGATAAAGGGTTAGTATCTAAAATCTATAAAGAACTTATCAAACTCAACACCCAAAAAACAAATATTCCTGTGAAGAAACGGGCGAAAGACATGAACAGACACTTCTCCAAAGAGGACATCCAGATGCCAACAGACACATGAAATAACGCTCAACGTCACTCATCATGAGGGAAACACAAATCAAAACCACACCGAGACACCACCTCACACCCGTCAGAACGGCCAACATCAACAACTCAGGCAACAACAGGTGTTGGCGAGGATGCAGAGAAAGGGGACCCTCCTGCATGCTGGTGGGAATGCGAACTGGTGCAGCCGCTCTGGAAAACAGTGTGGCGGCTCCTCAAAGCATTAAAAATAGAACTGCCCTGTGACCCAGCGACTGCACTAGTAGGCACTCATCCCAGGGACACAGGCGTGCTGTTTCGAAGGGGCACACGCACCCCAAGGTTACAGCAGTGCTATCGACAACAGCCAAAGTGTGGAAAGAGCCCAGATGTCCATCGACGGACGAACGGATAAAGAAGATGCGGTGTATATATACAATGGAGTATCACTCTGCAATCAAAGAGAATGAAATCTTGCCATCTGCAACCACATGGATGGAACTGGAGGGTATCTGCTAAGTGAAATTCGCCAGTCAGAGAAAGACAAATATCATATGACATCACTCATATAGGACTTTAAGTACAAAACAGATGAACATAAGGGAAGGGAAGCAAAAATAATACAAAAACAGGAAGGGGGCCCACGTGTAAGAGACTCTGAAATGTGAAGAACAGAGGGTTCCTGGGGGGGGGGGGGCGGGCTACATGGGTGAAGGGCATGAAGGAATCTACTCCTGAAATCACTGTTGCACGATATGCTAACTTGGATGTAAATGAAGAAAACAACAGCAACAAATTAAAAAAAAAATACACATCTTAGAAAAAAGAAAAAAAAGCCATTACCTTGAACTGCTTGTTCTCCTCCCGTAGCCTCTGAACTTCACCTTGCAGCCTCTTACATTCTTCCATGACCTTCTTAACTTCAGTGTCATCCAAGGAGGAGCTCAGAGCTTTAGACGCCGTTGGTGTTTCTGTCTTTGATGTGGTTGTGGGTAAAATTTTATTTATCTCTATGTCATGCTGTTCAGAAATAAATGAAAGCCCAAGTGTCACCAACTATGTAATAAAGGACTTCTTTATGCAAAGTAAAGTAGTTCTCAGCAAACACCACACGTGGTAGCGTTTCATCCACACTGTAAAATGTCACATTTATTTTAAAAATGGATCACTTTATCTAGTATCTTAATAATCTAAAGCAACTAGGCCCCAGAAATTATGGATGGGGGCAAATAATGAGGTTCGGCTGAGGCCAATACTTCAAAGAAAGAGAAGCAGCACCATGCACTCTGCACTAGCAAATTCCTGCCGTGCAAAAATTAGCACATCGCAATCGTGCAAGCTCAGGAGTTATTAGCCACAAATTACTGTCACCAGGAAGCCCTGAACATCCCCAGGATGGGCTGGGGCGGGGGAGGGAGGCCCGGGGGAAGGTGACACAGAGGGTGATTTATGCCACGAACTCAGACCCTTGAAGCTGGGCTGAAGGTGAGACAGGTTCCGTGTCTGCGGTATTTCAATCCTGGGAAGCTCTGCACTCCCACGTCCTGGCCAACATGGCCACGGCGGCCTCGGGAGCGAGCCCGGGGCAGGGGCGGGACCAGGGAGGGGACATGGAGGTGTTCAGGCGCGCTGGGGAAAACGGAGCAGGCGGGGACCCCTGCCCTGGGGGCTCCGTGCAGCACTCGGAACACGACCCACTGTCCCCATCGGGCTCTCATCTTCCAGAGGAAAGCAGGGGGTTCCTGCCAGGGCGCCCCCCAGCCCCCGCGGCAAGCTGGCTCTGCAGAGCGACACCATGGCTCCCCGGACCAACCTCACGGGGATGCGCAGCGGGAAGAGAAAAAAGCAACACAACAGCCCGCTACCCATCCGAGACACGGGATGGTGACAGCGGTCGGTCACTGAGCAGGAAGAAAATACACAGCGGTGGTGACACACAGCAGCAGCATTCCTGGGCACCAGTGTGGACGATGTTAACAGAATGTGAGCATCTTGACTTCCCAACTCCCACTATTAACAGCCAGGGTAGCGGAATATTCTGCACGGGTTTTAAATAGTGCTTTTAAATACAATTTAAGCTTTTCTGACTGGGCTGAAGAAAGGTCCAAATTAGCATTTCAGATAGTCTTCTCTCTCCAACAGGTCACAGGCAAGGACCTTGACAGGCTTCTCCCCTGGTTTCCCAGAGAAAAGTGAGCCAACAGCTTGGGGGAAGCCGGTCCTTTCCGTCACTCCCTCGGGCAACACAGCAGTGACTCCCAGGGGGAGGCGATGGTCCCGCCACCACCCATGCGAGATGGGCGATGTCTGGCGACATCTGTGGTTGTCACACGAGAGGGGCGACTACTCCCATCTAGGGAGGAGCGGCCAGGAGTGCGGCTAAACAGCTTATCAGGCCCGGGCCAGCCCCGAGCCCCGGTGTGCACAGCGCTGGCGTTGAGACACCCTAACTAACGTTAGCACAAGCAAGTTTCGGCCAAAGAGGCAGGAGGGGGCAGGCGAGAGCGCGGGCAGGGAGAGCTCACCTCCTGTCCAGCAAGCACCATGGTCAACGGCAAATTATTCCCCGTTTTAAACTTACCCACCGTTTTACAGCAACATCTAACTCTGCCAAGTCAAAGAAGCTCTTTAGGATTTATGACATTTCAACAGCCAACAGGTTGCACTTTTCAAGAAAAAAAATGGTTTTAATTAGGTGCCTTTCTGCAGGCCTCACAAAGGCCGATTCCGTGGGGCCCGCAACTTGTTGGCTTCAGCTTATTTTTTCATCACACATCAGAGGAAGGAAAATAATTTGCCAACTTAAGTCTTAGTTTTGTAGGAGATGGTATGCAGATAAGTAGCAGCTTGCAACATTCAATTATTGTTAACTATGAGCATACTTACTGGTTTCTCATTCTCTGCTGGCAATTCAAACACACATCTAAGTTTTGAATCCATAAGGTCTTCTGGTTTTGCCTCCTTCCACTAAAACAATTTAAATTTAATAATCAGGATATTATAAAGCTGCCGGAGGAATAATTTTCTTTGTATAACTGACAATTTCAGAAGAATACTCTTAATGAGAAAGCCCTGATGTATATCAAATAGAGAAGGTACGTCTGCAGAGATTTTAAGTATTTTTAACGACAAGACCAAACCCACCAGCTTCCCTGCACACTTATTCCACTTCCCAAGCCCAGTGGTGCCGCCTGACCCCCCACGCCACCCAGTGCCCCCGCCACTCTCGGGGAGGCACATGGACCGGGGACGCCTGGCCATCACCGAAGGAAGAGGAAATTCCCACGTCACATCTGCAGGGCCAGGGAAGCTCTGGCTCTCCCCAGGAACACAGAAGTTGCTTTGCAGGACACGCCCTTCTGAGAGAGAGGAAGCGCACAGCGCCTGCGCACTGCCAACTACCAACCGGGCACAACTAGCAGCTGCTGGGGGAGCCCCTTCCTGGCTCAGTCGTGCTCCTGGCTCGACCCTCCTCCCTCCGCGTGGAGGCGGGAACCCCAGGACGTGCTGAGAGGTGCAGGCCAGCAGAGCGAGAGCCCGCGCGCCCCCGCCCAGGACCATGCAGGGGGCGCCCGGAGCGGGCACGCCTGGAGCACGGGCACCCCCGAACACGCCGCGGCAGGTCCGCTCGGTGGAGCGCGGCCGACTCACGTGACACCGATGGGCATTTGATCACCCCGGGCTGTAAGTGAAGGAGCTGCCAACAGGATCTCAAGCTCGCTCCTCTGAGCACACACACCAGCGCACGCGTGGCGAGAGCACAGGCAAGACCACCGGGCGAGGCCGCGGGCCAGCGGGACCCTCCCAGGGGCTCCGGTGCCAGCTCCTCAGGGGAACCACAGAGCCCCTGCGGCGCTGGCGGCCACGTCACCTCCTTAACCAAGTGACCCGACTCGCACCGCCACCGGAGGGACAAGCCGGGACCCAGGCCTGCTGGTGTGGACATACAGGGCGTTTCTTCCGGAACACTCTTGCCAAAACACATTAGCGTGACTCTAATCGCGAGGAAATAACCGGACAGACCGAGGACGAGAGACGCACGACAAGCTAACGGGCCTGGACTCTGAAGAACTCACAGCCGCGGAAACAAGAAAGGCTGCGAGCGCTCTCCCAGGACGAGAACAACTCAAGGCCAGTGTGGGGGCCCGGGAAGCTGCTGCCCAGGGGTCCTCCTGCCGGACTCAGCGACTGAGCTACGCCGGCCCTCCCGGCCACCAGGGCAGTGCCGTGGCTGCGCGGGACACGGTCCCTACTCGGCAGAGCCGTGGCGACCGCGCCTTCCAGCCAAGCGGTTCGGCAAAAATGAAAGTTTACAACAGAAACGAAGCAAAGGTGGCAAAGTGTTAGATGGTGAGTTAGGTAAAGGTTATAGGAGTAGTCGCTGTATAATTCTGTCTACTTTCTGTGTATCAAAATACAAAATAGTTTAAAGAAACAGCTAAGGCTCTCGATAACCGCGGTTAGGTCTAGCATAAACAAATTACGGGCTGCTTTCAGTTTTATTTTTGCTTATTCGTGTATTCTAAAATTTCCTACAGTGTACGTTTCCTAGAAACATTTTTAACTATTATAAAATTATCCTAAAAGGGGGTGAAATCTGGGCCTGGCCTACAACAGCCCTCAGACACGGCCACTCCGGACCCCGGGCCAGCGTCCGGCACACAGCACGCTGAGTCCCACGGCAGCCCTGTCAACTAGGTTTTCATGCCCATTTTACAGGTGACCAAACCCTAGGGAGAGTTCCTGAGAGCTGTCCGCGGCCACCACGTTAGTAGGAGCAGAACTCGGCTCCACGCCACAGACGCGCAGGCCCGCGCCCCGGTCTCTGAGCCATGCAGCGAAAGCCAAGCAGAACACCCTCTTGGACGTCCCCAAGTTTCCACCTGCCGTACACGCGCTTGCTCACACAAAGTAACCCGAGGTGGCGCCTCACGTTCTGGGAAACCCAAGACAAAGCAGTGAGCGCCTCTGTCACCATTCTTCTGAAAAGGGAACATCTCCTGTTACCACCGATCTCTCTCGAGCCTCAAAATCTCTGGCTTCCCCTTGACTTCCTGCCCCAAACGTGGACATCCACCAAGATGGCCAGCGATGCCTTCCAAGACCGGCAGAAAAGGCTGAGCGGAGACACTGGGACGTGACGGGAAGCCGTGCAAGAAAAGCCCTCAGCACGGAATTGTGGGAGAGAAGCTACGGGGCTCCCGGCCTGGGCCAGCGAGCTGGAGAGCGATGGAGACGCGGGGAGGACCTGCCCTTCCTCCCCGTCGGTGCCAACTGGCCGGTCCGGCCTGGCGGGGGCAGGGGCGGGAGGCTGTCCAGCTCCCGGGAGGCCCCACTGCGGCCCCAGAATGCCTGCTGATTAACTCGTAGTGTAGGAAACCTACTTTAAGGAGAATTCCCATTATAATCTTTTTTCCAGAAAAACCAATACTATAATATCACGTATTTATATTATAAAAACAACGTCATCTTATTTGTACCAAAATTAGAGGCAGAGTTAAACATGTATTGAAGCAGGGAAAATAAAATGAGGGAACCTAGGGAGGTGGGGAGGGGGGTTCCGCGCTCGCCAGAACCAAGCACAAACTAAACCCTGAGGCCCTGTAGGACATCTAGCACCCCACTCTCTCACGTCCCTCTGGGTCCCTGGGGGAGGGTGGGGCTGCCACGGTAAGGAGCATCCCGGATGGTAAGAAGACCCTTTCCTGGGGGGACGGGAGGGGAGACAGGTAAAGGGGAGGCAATCCGCATTCGAGAGACCACCCACCAGAGCAGGAACCGCTGAAGCAAACGGATATAAAAGTCAGAGGCGTGTTCTGGAAAGTTACATCAAAGGTTAAAATCGAAGTTAGAGAAAAACCAGGAAGGCAGTCAAAGGGCAAACCTCCTTGAAAACACACTCCCCCTTAAAAACAATTCTGACACATTTTGAAATGCATGCACCCAAAATTCTGTACCTGATCATCGTTTTAATGACTAAGAAGAAAAGTAAGAAGCATTCAGTACTTACGACTGCTTCCATATCAGAAGTGTCAGTCGGAGCAAACATAGACTGAACCATAAACTTGTGTTTACTTTTCTCATTGGGATCATAATCGAAAGGCTGTAACATCACTGAGAAAGAAAATATTTCATTAGGAGGGTCAGAGCGTGGTCATCGGCAGCCGTTTGTCACGTTAACGCTTTACTCGGGTCGTGGAGCGTTGGTTTCCCGGGCTCCTCCTCCCGCCCCGGGGCAGTTCGCAGGGCACCAGGACCCGCATCCTGCCAGCTTTTCAGGGTCTCATCCTGAGATCCGGGGAGGCTGGGGACCTGCCCGACGTCAAACAGCAGGTGGCGGCCGGGCCGGGCTCACGGTGCAGGTCTCCTGGTGGCCAGTCCGCTGGTCTTCCGCCACCGCGCGCCCGACGCCGGCCCTGCTGCCGCCCTTACCGCGCAGGCCAGCCGGGTGGGCACAGCATTTGCCAGTTTTGCTCAAAACAACACACCCAAATGATCTCTTCAGAAGTAAAACAATAACCCAAGGCCCTGGAGGGACGTTCTGTTCTAGCTTCGCTCTGTCCCGTGTCCCGGATGAGGCACTCATGCCAGTCCTTCACGTACCATTTTGCCGACAGGAGGTCAGGACGTGTGCGCAGCCTGCGCACTCAGAGCAGGGGAAAGGCCACCTAGAGGAACCTCACAGAACGGGTCCCTTGGGTAAGCCACACCCACTGCACTGAGGAGACACCTGTTCCCGCCGGCTTCCTTGGAACCCACCTCGTTAAATGGTGGCCGCTGTACTGTTTTTACGTTTCTTATTCAGAAAGAGAGACAGAGTGAGGGAGGGACAGAGAGAGGGACACACAGAATCCCAAACAGGCTCTGACGGCACAGAGCCCGACGCAGGGCTCGGTCCCACGAGCCACGAGATCAGGACTGCAGATGAAGTCAGATGCTTAGCTGACTGGGCCCCCGGCTCGAAGACCCCGCGGCAGCCGCGCCAAGGCCCCGACACACGGCTTTTTCCCACACAGGAAAGAGCGCCTGCAGCCCAGACCACGAGCAGAGCCAGCGCGGACTCGGCGTCCCCCCGGGCCCGACGCCGGGCCCCCGTGAGTAACCTCGGGAGGCAGGTGCTGCATGGAGGTGTTTTAAGGCCGTTTTCGGGTGGAAAAACAGAAAGATGAACGGACGTGCCCGAGGGCACAGCAGGAAGGAGCGGACACTCAGCGTGGGCGGTCCTCCTGGAGGGACCGGGTTCCCGCCCACTGGGTGCAAGCCATGTCCCTCTCGGCCAGCACCTCTGCGGGGGGTCGTCAGGGTCCTCCTGCCTCTGAGCCCCACGCCAAGGTGCCACAACCAACCGCCCCTGCCGCTGATAGGGACACGTGTCCTGAACCCTCGTTCACACATGAAGACTCTGAGGCGAAACAAAGGGAAGTGACCTTCTCCAGGTCATGATGTCAGGAAGCAGTGCAACTTCAACACGGAGCCAAGCGCAGGCCTGCAGCCCCCGTCGGCCACAGCGCACCCCGGGGGCGCCATCACTATGGGGAGGAGAAACGCAAACGCTCTGCCATCCCTGGGGGAGGCAGAGCTCCCTCCCTCTCGGGGACAGGCCATCTAACGTGACTTCAGATTCCACACTGTACGAAACTTTAAGAGAAGTGCCACTCGCCAAGTTTTGGTGTAATATTAAAGGACAACGTCCAGAATTATCTGGAAAAGCCACTGAAAATACTCGTCCCTTCTGAACCGCAGGTGTGCGACAAAGCGGTTTCCCTCACTCACCAGAACAACACGCTGTGACAGACTGAATGCAAAAGCAGACATGACGTCCAGCCCGTGCTCGACTGAGCCACACACGAAGGGGACATGTCAAATAACGCCGGGCTTCTCACTAAATGCTTGAGGTTGTTTTTCACTAAAAATGTCACCATTGGCATGTAAGTGGCTTACTAATGTTCTTAAGTGGACCGGTACTCTTTAAAATTCTCACTTTAATGTGTAATATGATGAATACTGATACAACCCACAAATGAAAAAGCTCTTTGGGTCTTCAGTTTCTAGGGCTACGGAAGAGTCTTGAGACCAAAGGCTGAGCGCCGTTACCCCAGACACGCTGCCGCGCCCGCCCGCCCAGCAGGAAACGATCCCCGAATCACTCCAGCGAGCTCGGCGCCACGCCTCTCGGGAGAAAGGGCCGCTTCCAAGAGAAAAGCATCGGGGCGCCTGGCTGGCCCAGAGGGTGGAGCGTGCGAGTCCTGACGCCCAGGTTGTGCACTCCAGCCCCAGGCGGGGTGTGGCGACTATTAAAACCTACAGAAACAAAAGAGAAGGCGACTCACACACGCCGAGCGTGAGCCCCAGCACGCACCCCGCGCACCCGTTGCGGGAAGGGGCTCCACGAGCCAGACCTCCTGCGGGGCCGGCCCCATCCCTGCCGCCGCGGGCGCCCCCAGCACAGCTTCAGGCCTGGAGAGCACTCCCCCTCCCACGCCGCCACCGTGTCGTCTGAGAGAACCGCTAAGAAGGTATCACTTCCATTAAGACCTTGGGACTCCACACGAACGTAAAATCACAAAGAAGTGGGCACGGCACTCGTCAAATGCCCTGAAAGAGCCCCGGAGGCAGCCGCAGGGAGCCAGCCGGGTCAGCCTTTCGGGAGGCAGGGGCTTGGGGCCTAGAAACAAGCACGCCCAAGGCACCGGGGAGGGCGGGAAGCCTCGGGAGGCCCGGGCCACCCAGCAGCTCTCCGTTCCCTGTGGGGTCGAGACCAGCAGCCGGGGAGCGTGAGCACAGAAGCGTCCGCCAGACCCCGGGACCCTCCCAAAGCCTCGCCGTGCCCGGAACCCACGCCCCGCTCACTACTGCCCCCGCTCAGGTGAGAAGGTGTGTTTTCTCGGCCACCGTCATCTCCTGTCCAGCCCGGTCTGCTACACCCTATTAGCTGGAACCTTATGAGAACATGACAGAATCAACGTTGTTAATCGTTTGTTCTTTCAGCTCCATACATGCAAATTGTGACAGAAATTATGTACTTTTTTCCGTGACAGGCCATAAAAGAGCTTCCCATTAACTTAATTTATTTCACTTGAATATCGGAGACGCTGATGATAAAACCCTCTTAAACGGACCATCCATCCTACTGTTACACTGTATCTGCTGACGCTACATTACAAAGAAGCCGTCACCAGGAGACCGCTCACCCCTCACCAACATTAACTCTTCAGGAGACCATGTCTGCCGTGTCAGATCGCCAAAGTGGGGTTGTCCGGAAAGGGCCTTCGGGGG
>NC_043711.1:101898097-101931733 GCF_006229205.1 Suricata suricatta | reverse complement strand
CGCTCAGTGCGATCATGACCTGACCTGAAAGCGGGAGTCAGAAGCTCAACTGACTGAGCCACCGGGTGCCCCGGTCTCAGAGTCTCCTACCTTCAAGATGCCCCCCTCAGTCTCAGCTCAGGCCTCCACGGACCTGCAGGCCTCTCACCGAGGAGAGGTCTCCCTCCACTAACCCTATAACCCTATCAATTTAACACCCCCCCCACACCCTATTTACTCAGCGGCACCACAGCCTCAGGCCAAAACCCTCCTGCAGAACCGCCCCTTCTCCCAAGTAGAAAAAAATCAGGTCAACGCCCCCCAGGCTCCTCAGATTTCCGGCTCTGACCCCACAAGCCGGGTGCACGCTGTGCTGGCCACGCGCCCACACCCTGGGTGCTCGTCACGACCAAAGCCTCCTCTGACCACGCGGGCCGCACCTGGCTGTTGCTCTTGGCCTTCCTGCCCTGCTCACATCCCGATACGCCCACCCTCCAGGGCGGAGCCCCCTAATCTGACTTGGTGGCGGGGGGCCTCCAGGGGCAGCACACAGCAGAACCGCCTGGGGGGGGGCTCTTGGTAAAACACGGGTGGCAGGACCCCCCCTCCAGGGCTTCTGATCCAACAGACACGGGGTGGGGCCTCGAACGTGTGTCTACACGATCCAGATTCTGCCAGCCCAGGGACCACAGGTGGAGAACGCATGTTCGGCACGTCGCCCGACACTGCAGGCCCCTCCAGAAGGCGACCTCACGCCCTCCTTCTCACCCGGAAGCTGATTCTGCCAGTGAACACTGTCGATGTGAAGACGCCAATGCTCCGCCCCACACGTCTGCTCTTCTGCCCAGTTAGACTGAGAGCAGGACTCTGTTCTGGCATCGCACGTTCTGGGCGCTAACCTGTCACTGCTTCACAGGTGTGTGCCTTCTTCGCTTCCAAGAGTCAAACACCCCTGAATCATGCTCCCTCTAAAAACCTCCTTGGGGCAGCACAAAGAGAGAAAGCCCTTTTTAATCCTCAACTGTGTGGCTTCCCTTCTTTCCTACCTCCCAGAGCCCTCATACCCGGGGGTGAGGACGGTGGTTTCCAATCTCCCCGTCACCCCCGTCTTCTCCCTCTCTTCCTCCTTTCCTGTCACCTGTGCGCAGGCTCTTCTTGGCCAACTGTATGCACGGCACAGTAATGTGGTCACGGCTCCCTCTGTTAAGCTGATCCGGAGAAACAAGTCAGAGCGCAGGATCAGCCTAAGAGATCAGTATTTCCACAATGAGGTAAACAATTCTCGCCTAAAGCAAAGCAACTCAACATTTTAGACCCTGTACCCTTACCCTGAGAAGACGTATCACTTCTGTTAGGATTCCCAAAATGTGGAAAATGCACCTGCTCTCCTGGACTCTGCCACCAGGGAGCTAGTGACGGGACTAGGGGGCCACTAGACAAATAATTTTAACCATTTATAAATAAGTTCACATTGAATCGTCTCTGTCTTCTCTACAGGATTTTCCAATTCGGTACAGCGCATCTTGGATGACAAACTCCCGCTGTCTGGCTAACTCATCTGTGCAGAGCCGAGCAGAGGCGCGCCTCGGTGTCGCTGGAGAGGAGGCGTGCCCGAGGCGGGCGCCGGCCGGGACACCGGGCTCCTTCACTCACTCTTTTTAGAAGGATCTTTTAAAATACACATCTTTTTAAAAACTCCAACATACTTTCCTGTCTCCTATAATCCTTGATAATGGAATACAATATGGCCTTTCCCTGATTACGCCAGGGACTGTGGACTCCCATTACATACAACCTCAGAGCGCTACGGCCCCTGGGATGGGCCAACTGGGATCCGGCGAGCGGCCTGGCCTGAAGCTGGTGACCCCCGGCCCCTAGCCACTCCTCCTGTCCTGTCCTCCCCTGTGCTCACCGCCCAGAGCCCTTTCACTTCGTGCCGGCCTGTGATGGGCTGAAGACCAGGACAAGGCTAACGGGGACTCTAAAGTCAGGGTAAACAAGAGAGTCAAGTGAGGCGCTCAGGTGCATCAACACCCAAGAAACTGTAATGAGTGAAAAGAACGTCGCTTTCGGCTGCTCCTTAATTTCCGCTCCTCAGAGACTGGGCAGAGAGCTGAAGTTACCTTCCACTGATTGAGGCAGACCCGGTGTCCCTGACACGTCCTCCTGATCACGCTCTTTGAAAAGGTAAAGAATAAATAAATCATGGGGCGCCTGGGTGGCTCAGTCGGTTAAGCATCCGCCTTCAGCTCAGGTCATGATCTCGAGGTTCATGAGTTCAAGCCCCGCGTCGGGCTCTATGCTGACAGCTCAGAGCCTGGAGCCTGTCTTCAGATTCTGTGTCTCCCTCTCTCTCTGACCCTCCCCTGCTCATGCTCTCTCTCTCTCAAAAAATAAATAAAACGTTAAAAAAAATTTTTAATTAAAAAAAATCATGTCATGCTCATGAAAAATGAAACACAGGATTCTTAAGAAACTTCAATATTACAGTAAACTTTTTTTTAAAAAACCTTAAAAAGCATAATTAGGCTGGATTTTTGTTAATTTCCTTTTGTAAAACACCAGAATCTCTCATCTGGTGAAAAAGACTAAAGACATCTTTTAAGTATGAATGTGAGTTGCTCTTATGTGAGAGTAATAAGCTTGGTTCATGAAAACCATCTATAACAGAGCTCGCTTATCAGAGGCTTCCAAAGCAAGTGACCAAACGAGGAAGAATGCTGCTGTGAAGACGCCCAAGCCCCCAGCTTCAGCCTCTCCTGTCAGCCCTTGACAAACGGACGCCCGCTCCTCTCTCCAAGGGCAGGGCACTTACAGGCCGCGCTCATCACCTAAAAGCCGCAGCCCAAGGTTGACTGGTCCAGGGCCAGCAGGCAGCTCCGTTAAACTGAGTCAGCAAAATCTTAAAAGGATTAATTATCAATTGCAGTACTACCCAATTACATTAATTGACCACTGTTTCCATCCAAGAAGAGTTGCTGATACTCATTCTCTGTCCTCAGGATTTTACTGCAAGAACTTGATGCTTTAAAATGGGACTGAAGTGCTGCACCGGGCTATCTGTCGGGAGTGAATTCTGCTCCTTAATTCTTTGAATTTTAATTTAAAAAACACAGATTCAGACACTAGTAGATTTCTGTTTGTTTGTCTTTAATCCATTTTCAATTCCCAGGGTACACTTAGCAAAGTGTATCTGTACCTAAATATTGGTATTTTTAATGACTCTTTCCAGTGCCCCCCCCCCCACAGAGATATTTTGCATTTCTAATTTGCCTGGTACAAAGGCAACCAATGTGCATAATTGAACTGCAAATGGAAGCATGCTCGCTACTTTAGTGAAATTAGAATTCAGTGAAGGTTATAAAAATATTAAACTTAATATCATATTACAGGAAGCATAAGTATTTTTGATGGGCCCATAATTTTACCACTTCACCTGCTGCATCCGCTGGCAAACATGGTTTGGAATATTAATGGAAAACTCCCTCATTATTAAACTGCAGTATTAAAAAAAAATTCACAACCATTAACAGCTTACCACAAAGACATTTTCAGAAATTATCTACCTTAAAAATGTTTTCCCACCAGACAGTTCAGAAAATAGATTTAATTCTGTAAAGCGAGAACAAACGGAGGAGACCCCCCGCCGCTTCAAACAATTCATTAATTCAGAAAGTTCTATCTCCCCTGCATTTAAAATCTCAGGGGGGAAAAAATCCAATCTCCTCTCCTCCAATCTCCATTTAAGTGTAGCTATTTTGCTGAGGTCCAGATCTGAATAATTCAAAACCATCTCTAGAAGATGGGGGGTACCGGGGAGCAAGGGCCAAAACTACGGCATTCAGGGCCAATTAATGCAAACGGAGAGCTCTCTGCGCCCCCCCCCCCACGACACCGCCTCGTGCACTCGGCCGTGGGGAGGACGGGGCACGGGACTCCCCCCCAGACCCGGAAAAGCTGCACATTTTCATCCACTGACAGAAGACGTTCAGGTTCTGCCCGTTTCCAACCACGACTTTACCCCCTAAGTGTATAACACAGAACTGTTATTTTTTAAGGATTCAATAAGTGATTTGCCATCTTCTGAAGCTGGTGACACGACAGGTCAGAGGGGGGACTCTTGGCCCACCGCGTCAGCTCCCCTGAGTCTCCAGCCTGCCCGAGGGCGGAGCAGAGTGCCCCGGGGTGCTTCAGAGAGACACCTGACGGCTACGAAGTCCTGCCCCGGACCCAACCCTGCTTGGTGCGCCTTCAAAGCCTCAGTCCCTCTGGCCAGCTACCTGGGCGGACATCCTCCTCCTCTCTCCTTCCCTTGCCGCCCCACTCTCTTCAAGGATGATTTATAACCTTGCCTAAGAGCACATCCTGAGAGCTTTCAGGAATGGGAGAGAAATCATGTCACAGGCATGTCCTGGGCAGGGGTGCTGTGACACGCTAAGTGGTAGGGCGGTGCCGGTCGTAATACTGTGAGTTGATCTGATGACCACCTTTTTATAGATTGTATTTGAAAATCCACTAGTGGCTTTTCACCAGAAGACAAATGCACATCATAAAAAGAAAAAAGATCCGCATCTCTTCTTAAAATTAAAGAAACTCCATTAATTAATAAAAATGTATGGAATTTATTTATTCCTAAAAAGGCCATTCAAATAGGTACAATCCACCTTCAACAAAAACTAGGCGGGTTTTGTCAAAGCTGGTGGGGAAATAATGCATCCCCCTCTCATACCGGGCATTCGGTCAACACAGCACTGGGAAACTGTCGGATAGTCAGGACTCCTTCCGTTTTACAAATGAGAAAATTACAACCTAGAGACGTCCGGGGATCGGCCTGAGATTGGCCAACAGGGTAAAGAGCGCCACTGAGCTTTCCGCTCCGGTCCCCTGATCTCGGAGGAGGGAGGGGCGCCGAGCCCCGCCAGGCCCGCGCCCAGGGAAGGGGAAGGCTGGCCTCGGACCCCGCGCCGCCTGTCTGCAGGTGTCCTCTGGTCCTGAGGGCAGGTCCTCTCCCAAAGGAACGCAGAAACTCCAGGCACTCACCGAGATGTCTCGTGCAGCTGCACTCTAAGGGGAGAAGCCACCTGGAGAAGGCCAGTGCTTTCTACCTCAAGATGCGAATGTCTAACAAATGACACAGTGGCCCCTCAGCACCCAGAACTGCAGCAAATGGGCGCGAGCCTCCGCTGCCAGCTGGAGGTGCTGCCCCAGACATGCAATGACGTCGGGCTTCACCCACGTGCACCTCAAACACACGCCAAACAAAAACAAGGGCCCTTCTCGGTGCGAACATGATCTTGTTTCATCTGGGAGTAAGGCCTGTAGGCGCACGGACATTTTAGGACTCAATTACTCCCCCCGCAAGTACGTGCCGTGTTGAGCACCACGGTACTTGATGTTTTACACGCATCTGCGAGCGGGGCCGCCCCAGGACGCCGCGGAGCCGGCTGCCGGTCACAGAAGCGCCACCGAATCAGGAGCAAAGCTGGCTCCGAACACCAGCTCGGCCACTGACGGCCAGGGGCCTCTAGACAGCCACACCCATTTCCCGCACCTTCCCTTCTCCCTGGGAAACAAGAGGCTGCAACCACGCACTCTTGCGTCTGCCTTGCGCAGCTCATTATAAAGCAAAACAAACGCCCAAGGTTATCGCTTCAAAAACCAACCATTCCTGTGACGGGGGAAGGATGACTCTTTCTGACACACGCGCGTGCGCACACACACACACTTATATTTAATACTGGAGAGCACACCTACGCTGTACAACAGCCTGTGGAGACTATTTTATTGAGAAACCATGTTGCTGCCCCCTTATTTACTGTGAAAATTGGTAATTCTCGTCTACTGACAACCTGGCTCAAATCTGATATGGGCAAAGAAATGAAGAGGAGAAAAATAAGCCAATAAAAGGGAATGGAAGATTCCAGCTACCCTTGATTTCAACGGAGTAACTGACACCGTATGGGTCCAAGGGGTACAGAAGGGCCACGACCGTGGACCCCTCCCCTTCCCCAGCGTGCTCAAGTTCCGTCTGGGCTTTGGAGCCGGACAGAACGCCCCCCACCTCGGCCCCGTCGCTTGCTCGCGTCCCGAGCCCACAGCCTCCCGCCTCCCTCTCGGTCCAAGGCAGGTAATGGCGCTTTCCTCGCAGGGCAGATAACAGAAATGACAGGAGATAACGTGTGTGCTGGCCCAGCACAAAGGAGACCCTCAATAAAATCTGGCTCGCGCCCTCCTGACTTCTTGGATAACAACCCAAGTCGAGAGTCCAGATCAGGTCTTGCAGCCCCAGAGAGAAGCACACCGGGCGACGGCTGGCGTGGGAGCACTGTCATGAGAGAGACCAGCGGAGGTGGGGAATAAGAGTTTGCAGAAGTGATCCGATAATGAAACACCTTATATCTTTCCAAAGAGGTGAATCATTTTCTTTTAGGTGTCAAATGAATAGCCAAATGCATCACAGTCAAAACCTGTCATGGAAAAAGCCAGTCAGGTACCCATTTCAAATGAGCAGCAGCTTCTAACGATGCGGAGCCCTCCGGGACACAAGGCCTCCTGGCGCAGAGGATAAACACACGCCCCCACAGCTCCTCCACAGACACAAAAGGCTCCGTGGATCCAGAAGTTCTAATGAGCTGCGAGTTTATTCCATTTCTAAAAGACATTTAAACTCAAACCCATCACTCACATCTCCTTAATTCTAAACCCAATTCTCAATCTGGGCACTTCACCAGCATCTCTTCAAAAAGCTGGACTTGGGAAAATAGGCGCATTCTCAGGCGGAGAAAGAAGAGCCCATCGACGCGCACAAGCCCCACGCCCCTGAATACACTCCCGGCTCCTCCAGCCGCCTCTCCCTGAGCTGTTCACAGCCAGTGAAGTGCGGTCACCAATCATTGGCAATGACATGAGCCTAATGTCAGAAACCATTTAGCCTAAATAAGAAAATAACTCCATTTAGCGTTCTCCCACAAAGTAAAATTAAGTTTGTTTAGCCCTTTTTTATTTATTGCCAAAGGGCAGATTTAATTTCAAGGGAGTGAAAACCAAACTCATTCTGAAGTAAAGTCTGAAGTTACCACTTTAATTTGGCTCTAACTATTGGGGTGCAGAAGGCTGTAAGCATTAAACCACAGAGGCATCAACTATGGAAAGACCATCAGGCGAGCGGTACCAACTAGGCTCTCCGGTCAGAGGGTGGACGGCGGAGGGCGGGGTCTCCCGCCCTGACCTGCTCTATCGGGGGCAAACTTCACCCCACCGGCTCCGGGGGACTTCTTAGCCCACCTACTGGCCTCCAGTCACACAACTTACCGGATACATTAATCGAGGCCCCCGCGTCGATGATCCCGCTGTTGGGCCTCACACAGTACCTGCGTGGCGCTGTGGTCTTCACCTTAAAGCACACATTTCGGTCTGTGGGGTTGCCAAGCTTCAGGTTGGTGGTGACGACGTCGGTGAAGGGACCTGCGGGACGAGATGGAGCCAATTAGAGACCTTGTGAGGGGGCGGAGGAGGGGCTGGGGGGGCCCAAGGTCCAAACCCAGCTCGCCGCCTCGGCCGGGAGGAAGGCATGCGGTCAGCGCCCCAGCAGTGGCACCTGAGCTCCAGCATGCTCTCACCATGCCACCAGGCCACCCAGCGAGGTGCCTAACGCCCAGTCTCTCCTTGAATTCACACAGCTCTGTGGCCACTGCGGCTTGCAGATGAGAAAACGGAGGGAGGGCGTGCGCAGTCCCGTCTAAGTGCCCGTGCTGGTGCGCGGTGAGTAGTTAGGATGGGCGCGCGGAAGCCTGCGTCCCCAGCCCGTTCTTCGCCAGCCTGGGCTAAACACTGATTTCCACAATAAGAAGATGAACTCTAACGGGGAGAATGTGGAGGACTAGACGGGAGTCCAACATGATTACCAAGGGCCAAGTGTGCCCAGGGCGGCAGACGCAGGAAGACTGGGAGGTGTTAATGGTCTATAAACACAGAAACCGCTAACAATACGGTGCTGCCGCCGGGCGGGCTCATGTCATCTTGGGCGACAGCAAGTTCAGCGTCCTGCTAGGCAGCCCACACCTGAAACATCACGTTCAGTTTTAGAACTACTCAGGCTACTGGGGAGATTGAAACAAGGCTCAGTGCCCTGAGGGTATTTTTTTATTATTATTTATTCATTTTCTACTTTATTAGATTTTTTAATTAAAAAAGTAAAACATGCTTCTTAAAACAAGCCAAACAATAAGAGACGTATAAAGAGGAAGTTAATAAGCTTTCCCTTGTCCCCCGAGGTAACTGCTACGGGAGATCTTTTCACATCGTCTGTGCTGATCCCAACAGTGCGTGCGCACATGTGCGGAGAGGGGCCCCGACAAAGGGGGTCACAACTGTGCACAGGACTCTGAAACTTGCTTTTCTTCCCGTGCGCCAGTCGCCGTTCCACCACGGACGCCTGGCCACTAGCTTTATGAAGGGCTCTAGCGGGAGGGCTGATCACAAGACCTCTTTGGTCTTTTCAACCCTTTTTTAAATTGACACCTTTTCACCATGTAAATCAAGGATATCCGAGTTTCTTCCAAGCAAGCTCTTACTCCCATCTCTCCATTTGTGAAGAAGGAGGGGATGGGGTGGGAAGGTCCGTGTGCTCCTGTGCTTGGAAACCAAGAAATACACAACGCTGGCCCATTTGTCCCTAACAAAGACCTAACAAAGACATTCAAATCTGTGCCTTTAAAATTTTTCCATGAGACTCTAAGCTCCTGAAGATAAGGATGATACGGTACCAGTTTTTAAATTTCCAGAATACAGAACTCATTCTGCATTTCCGGGCCCTGTGCCTGGCCTCTAGTAAACATCCCAGGGTGTGTATCTGGACAGACAGAGAGACAGGCAGGCAAGCAGGCAGGCAGGCATATCCACCAAGAAGGAACCTACCTGGCAGATAAGGACTAGCAAAATTAAAACCTCAGGCTACTCTCTCTCCTTCAAAAGTGCTCAGGGTATAAAAAATCAATTTGACATGGGCTTAACTTATATATAAATTAAGAAATCAGTAACGATGAAAAGGAGGAAAGGGACAGGGACTCAATTCCAAAATCAAATACACTACAGCCAGTTCTGCTATAAAGCTTATTTTGAAAATGTGAATTTGTTCCAGTGTGATTGATGTGCATGTTAGGGAGACAATCTGAGCATAAAACAGATTTCACATTTGCTTATGCAGATTCTGTCTGCAGGAAATGCTGTGTGAACAGAGGGTTGCAGCAGCTCGGCCGTGCTGCCGAGGGACACGCAAAACACCCCCCTACTTGCCCGTCACCCCCCAGAAGCTGCCTCATTCACCTGCCGGCCAGTGGCCAACACCCACCCTCCGTCCTCCACTGCCCAGTGACCCGTGAACTCCAACTCTTCTGACGGCCACTGCCAGAGGCCAACTCCACGTCTTTTCAAGGTCAAGTGCCATGTTTACTCCACTATCAATGTATTTCCTACCCGCTTAATGTGTGTAAAACCACACTGCTGCTTTTACTAGGTTCCGACCTGTGTGTGTGGGGGGGGGGGGTGAGACCCACAAAGTTTTTGAAGGCTGTGCACTTAACCCCATCCCCCCTTGTAACCGGTGGAATTTTGACCGTGCTACTTTATATCGTGGGGCGGTTTCCAGGAACGCATATGTTGCGTTACAGTGAATCAACCACACTCCTGGGTCATCCACTGTTTGGAGTTACTTATTCTACAAGTTATTCTCATTCCATGGCCAAGGACACACCTCAAGAGAATCCTTCCATCCATCTGACTACCTTTCCAGTAAGCCCTGTCTTTGACGCTCTGGGAGTCCAGCATTTCGTAGGTGCAGCTGTAACCAGATGTGGCAAAAACATCTTTGCTACTGACCCCCATCACAACGACCCCGCATACCACGCCCCAAGCCATCTCCTTACAGGGAACTAAAGGCTCCCCAAGATGGCAGGCACGCCCTGCGGCCTGGAGATTTCTAGCGACAGTGAGGGACAGCCACACGCTGACAGCTCTCCAGCCTTGCCTCGAGTTTCTGGCATTGAGGGAGAAACAGGAGACCGGGTGCTGAGACAGGGCTTGGGGGAGGATGAAGGCAGCCGCTCTCCGTGGCCCCACCCCCAGAGCACACAGCCTGACTCTTGATGAAGACGGAGAAGGTCTTACCCCCATAAACAGGTCTCTCTGTTGCCTGGGAGCGGAGACCCCAGCAATAATAAAAGAAAAAAAAGAAAAGCTAATAAACACAACTCTGCTCTTCTGGGGACTAAGAAAGCAACAACACACATACACGCACACATGCACACGCACAATGGAACATGCACATGGGCACAGTCACCTCGCGCGCACAGTCCCTGGCCCTGACGCAGGACTGCCAACCACGAGCGTGCAGAGCGCCTGCTCAGCTCCAGCTCCCACAGGTCGGGACAAAGGAGGGGAAAACACACGATGCAGGTCGACGCAGAGAGACACCTGAAAAGGGGTGAGCTTTCCAATATGAAGCCTGGGGGCAGGGAGCCACAGTTTGAAGGTGACTCATAGAATGCTCAGGCCTTCACATTTTCCAGATAGAAGTGTAAAGTTATCAGTTTCAATAAAATTCTATCTTGGGGAGGAGTGGTAAAAAAAAAAAAAAATTCTGTCTCAAGAACATGGGAGCATCTTCACATCAGAACGCCCAGAATTCATCACGGCCCACAGTCACATCCCAAACACTACCTGTCTTCCTAAGGTGGCCCAAGTGCACTGAGCAGAAACCAGGGCTGCCGGCGAGATTTCACGGTGACAAAACTAAGAATGTTTACTCTTTCCACCTCCATTGCAGAGCCTCTTCGTCCATGCCCACCGCAGGACGCTGGGGGCGGGGGAGGGAGCACCAGAATTTAAGTATTTGTTGATCCCTTACACTGACCTTTGCTTCTAGGTGCTTAACTATAAACGTTAAATGGTTTTTGGAAATTCCTCCAGTTTATTAAATGTTTCAACCCGTATGCATCACATAAAAGATAGTCTCGATCATTAAAAGGTAAATCAGGGGCGCCTGGGTGGCTTAGTCGGTTAAGTGTCCGGCTTCGGCTCAGATCATGATCTCACAGTTCATGGGTTCGAGCCCCATGTCAGGCTTTGTGCTGACCACTAGCTCAGAGCCTGGAGCTGCTTCAGATTCTGTGTCTCCCTCTCTCTCTGACCCTCCTCTGCTCACACTGGTTCTGTCAAAAATAAATAAAAAGCATAAAAAATAAAAAAAAAAGACAAATCATATTTGTAGTAATAAGCAGGATAAAATAAATAACCCAGATTTCTCCTTCAGCACTCAATCTTGGGCCATTAAGTGTTTGAGATTTCTTGGGCTTACAGAGGTTTTTATCTGTAAAAATCTAGAGGGAACTATACCAGAAATGCGTGCAAGTGAACGAGATCGTTGAAACAGCGGTCTCGGGAGTAAAAACCCAGACATTTTGTGAAAACAGGCCCGCCCTCCTCTCCCCGCCCCAGGCCATGTACTCCAGGAATTTTATTGAAAATAAATTATATTCAATTTGAGTAATTATAGGAAATAAACCATGTTAGTGATCTCCCTTTCCCCTGTATTAATGAATTAGAATATACAAAAACCTCAATAAAAATGATGTAAGGGCTTATGAGCATCATTCAGATTTTTACTAGTCACTTTCATTTCATAAAACTGCCATTTCCATTAAAGCATTATGTAAAAACTGGGATTTTACTGTCCCAACACGCACATTTGTCACCAACGGATTTAAACACTGCTTATAAGGTACAGAGTCAAGTTTACGAATGAAACCTCCTTCCAGAGTTAGACTGTTTTCTTGCAAGAAATCAAAAATGATTCGGTACCTCTAGAACCACAGCACACACTTTTAATCATTTTTCTTTCCAATTTCCTATTCCTTACTTCAAATAACATTTACATTAAGCCAGGAACTAAGGATCTAAAGTGCGGAATGGAGGTCAAATACATGAAGCAATACGAATTGGGCAGGAAACAGAAACGGTCTTTAACATTTTTTCTCTTCTTCACAACTTGAATAACAATCTTTACGCCCTACATTATGCATATTCATCAGTGAAAAGTCTTGAGTCTGTAGGTGCTCACGAGTGACACGCTCTCACTGGTGGAGGGAGAAAGCTGGCACCGAGGCGTGACTTACAGCCACCCCCGGTGTACCTTCCCAGACCTGCCTGAGAGAGCAAGCACAACGAAGAAGGCAACGCAAGCTGAAAGGAGAAACAGTTCATTTTTCAGTAGTAATAAGCAAAACGGGAGCCTTGGAATTATAAAGCACAAAGCACTCGTTTAAAGGTCAAAGAAAGGGGCGCCTGGGTGGCTCAGTCGGTTGAGCATCCGGCTTCGGCTCAGGTCATGATCCCTCGGTTCATGGGTTGGAGCCCCGCATCAGGCTCTGTGCTGACAGTGTGAAGCCTACTTAGGATTCTCTCTCTCTCTTTCTCTGCTCCTCCCCCACTCCCTCTGTCTCTATTAAAAATAAGCTTCAAAAAATTTTTTTTTTTTTAAATTTCATCAAAAACGGCCAGATAAACTTATCAAGCAGGAAACACAAGAGGATCCTGTAGAAAAAGTACTCCATTAACTCTTTAAACCTTTTACTGGTCAACGTACAGTACGAACGCTGCACCTCCTTCCTGTATCTTGTGTTCAGAGAAAAACCAGCCAACAGAACTCCTCCTTTCAGAAAACGCAAATACCATTTTTATAAAAGATAACTTGAGAGCTCAGGTCCCAATGACTGTAAAATGCAAGAGTGGAAGACGCCAAGTAAACCCGAAGCTCCACCTGGGCCTCACTCGCCTGTGGGGCCTCCGGCACTCCTGCCCACCCCATCTGCAAGCAGCAACACAGAACCTTTTAAGGGGTAAATGTATCAATTCATTTTTACTTAGCAATTCAACTAGAACACACGCGTATACAGATCGATCTGTAGATACAGGTAGCGCAAGAAACTTTAAGACTCCTGGAAGATAACACAAGAAAATCTAGATGGCCTTGGGTCTGGCACTGACTTTTCAGATACAACACCAAAAGCCCTGTCCATGAAAGAAGTCACTGACAAGCTGGACGTCATTAGGAGGAAAAACGCCTGCTTTCCAGTGGGCGCGGTCAAGGCATCAAGACAAGGAGCCACAGACCGGGAGGAGATCTGTGCAGAGGACACACCGGGTAAAGGACTGTCGTCCGAATATACAAAGAATTCTGGAAATTCAGTCAGAAAACAAACAACACAAGAAATGGGCGGAAGTTCTAAACAGATTCGGCGCCAAAGATATACAGATGTGAAGTAAGATAAATAAATGGAAAAAACATACAAATAAAAACATGTGTCATTAAGAAAGAGCAAATTACAAAAAAAAAAACCCCAAAACCTGAAAATGACAACAATGATGAAACAAACAGTGAGACATCCATACACACCCATCAGAAGGGCCAAAGGCTACACCACTGACGTCACCAAACGCTGGCCCGGCTGCGGAGCAGCAGGACCGCTCTTTCGCTGCCGGTGGGGACGCAGCAACGGTCCGGCCTCTTTGGAAGCGGCGTGGCCGTTTCTTACAAAAACTGAACACACCCCTGCGTACGATCCAGAACTGCACGCCCTGGACTTCACTGAAATGAGTCAAAAACTCATGTCCACACAAAAACCTGCAAGTCGATGTTCACAGCAGCTTTACTCCTACCGTCAAAACTCGGAAGCAACGAAGGCGTCCTTCGGCGGGCATCCAGGCCGCGGCGGCCGCCGAGCGCTAGACTGCGGCGCAGCGCAGCGCAGCCGTGGAGGAGTCTCAAATGCACGCTACTGAGTTACAGGGGCCAATGTGCAAAGACCTCAGCCGCACGTTCTCACTTACACAGCATTCTAGAAGAGACGGGTGGTCGCCGGGAGCAGGGAGGCGGGAGGGGGACTGAGCGGGCGGGGGACCGGGTCTGCGAGGCCCGTGAGCCTCGTCTCCTGACGCCGGACGGGCCGGCGCAGCCCCCCCCCCCCCAGACCTGCCAGAACCCACGGGACGGACAACAGGAGCCTGGGCCCCGTGGGGACGGCGGGCCTGGGGGCGGTGCGTACCGGCGCGGGTCCCCAGCTTCGACCAGTTGACCACTCGAGTGCTGGGTGCGGACAGTGGCGGCTGCGCACATGCGGTCTCGGGGGTTCTGGGAGCTCTGTGCTTTCGCTCGATTTTGCTGGGAACTTGAACCTGCTTTAAAAAGTAAAGCTCTTCTATTTTTTCAAAAGAGAGAGAGAGAGAGAGAAGTATTTGGACTTGGACTCTATATTAGTTCACTTTTGGTAGCACCCTCAACATTTCTGATACGAAAGATTGATGTGATTTTGAAATACTTACATATTTTACATGTATACGCATAAACGAATAAAGTACACACACGTATACATGAAGAAAGATGCTTTGCTTTGCAAATAAATTGCTTTTCTTCCTTTTTCTGGAATTCATGAAAGTCAGCTGTTAGAAATATATATCCTTCCGTTGTAATACGCTCCTGATGTAGCTACAATACTTTGAAATGCAAACTATATGTGTTCCCAAATAACTTATATACCAAATTGATATATAATCTATCAAGTCTCAGCTTTCCAGATATAAACTTAAAGCTATTAGCTCCGAAACAGGTTTTTTCTCACTCTGCATAAAAAGAGCTGCATTATTTTATATTTTTGCAAACACAATTTAGTAACAGTATCTCTCCTTTCTTAACCCTTCCAAAAAACAACTTACCATATTTCACTTCGACTCTGAAAAGATTACCTTGTGGGAAGGTAATCATCTGTCCCCAGAAGCCTACGACTGATGATGGATTTTGTGAAGACAATAAAATCATGCTTGAGGTTTCGATACAATAGACTCGGAGCCGGGGAAAAGTCTATTAAAATGGCGAGAAATGGACAACCCAAAGTACAGCCTGTTGGACATCTGAGAGATGTCTTTAGATTTCCCCCCGACCGTATTTTCAGCAAAGCGCCCTGCTGCTCCCCGCCTTCCCTGGCCATCTGCAGCGCACCGGGCCTCACGGTTTTTCCTGTCCCCTTCCCAAAGGGAAACTCCACGAGAACAGAGACATTTCTGTCCCTCTTGTTCACTACTGAGCATCAGCACTTACGGTGCTTCTGGACACAGAGCAAAATGCTCAGTAAATTTTCTGCATGAATGGACACACCACGATCCTAGCTATTTTTTAAGTATATGTATCTGAGAGCGAGCGAGCACACAGGTGGAGCAAAGAGTAAGACAGAGAGAGAGAGAGAGAGAGAGAGAGAGAGAGAGAGACAGAGAGAGAAGGAGGGAGGAAGGGAGGGAAAGAATTCCAAGTAGGCCCCACACTGTCAGTGTAGAGCCCCCCGTGGGGCTCGAAGCCACAAACGGTGAGAGGGCGACCTGAGCTGACATCCAGAGTTAGACACTTACCCGACTGAGCCTGCAGGCGCCCCGACCCTGGCTGTTCTCCGCCAGGGTCTCGCGCCACACACCCTCCCCTGCCCCCCGGGGTATGGCCAGGCCCAGGTGAGTGGAGGTGGGGGCGGCGGCTGCTGCCCAGCCCCATCGCCCCCTTTACCTCCGGCACGGGACCCTGTTATGGGTCACCTGATGGCTCTCTTGTTCCCCTCCCGACTGCTTCCTGCCCAAAGTAAACCTAGTTGTGAGACGGAGCTGTGTCTGTCCTGCTCATCGCTGGATGCCCTGAGCCTAGACAGTCCCCCCCAAGAAGTAAAGGGGCTCAATGAATGTGCACAGCACATGAACGAGCGACAGACCTCCTCAGAGGCCCTGGCGCGCCTCCCGCACACGGACACGCGGCACCGGGACATGCGGCCGCGGCCCATCTGCGCCGCCCGTGGACAGGCCGCGGGGTTAGAAACGTCCGCCTGGGTTGATGATGTTTTCATCAGCATCATTCTATGATCATTTTGCTTAAAGCCGCCCCCTCCAAAAAAAATGAAAAAAAGATATCAGCGGTAACAGATACCCAAAGACGGTACGCTCTTAAATAACTATGAATTCAACAGTAAGGACACTGGGAGATTTTTTTTTAAATCCATTTTCTTGATTGAATTGTTAGCTCCCACATTAAATCAATGCTTCAGAAACAAAAATAAAGCTCTGCAACCAATATGTTTTTAATGGCAGACACTGGATTCCAATATTTCAACAGAAAGCCTAATTGTGTAGCTCTAATTCTGAAATGACCACACACAAAGAACCTTGCAGACACATCCTTTTCCTGAAGGAATCTTAGGATACAAAGTGTTCTAAATTAATAAATTAACCTTTAAATTAATCAAGTAAATAAAATAAAATGTCCTCCGGAGACAAACACGTCACACCTATTACTAGAGCAACACCCGGAAAACTCACTAATGATGCCGTCAGAGGCCGGCCAGAAGCCCACCAGATGGAAACAGGCTGCATCCACTTTTCAGCCTGCTTATTCAACTCACTAGTTTCCTGGCTCCTGTGGATCAGAAAGAACTAGAAGTCAGTCTGCCACCAACACCATGGCTGGAAAACGAGACCACACGGCCCTCTCCCATAGAGGAAGAACTCGGGAGGCAGAAGCCTGTGGCGGCCGAGGGTCAGACTCCGGGGGAAGGCCGCCCAGAAGAGACACAGCCAGACCGAGGACCAGCTCAGGAAACCGGAAGTCTCTGCAGCCCGTGGTGCGTGACCAGCAGTCCGTACTGAGACCTTTACCCGCTGGCTAACAATCAATCGTCAACAGGCTGCAGGATTACTACACCGCAGCGGCAAAGAATGAACTAGATCTGCGTTCCAACGGGAGACGGTTCTCAAAACCAACTACGTGATGCCTGTGCCATCATCATACCACATAACGTGACGCAGAAAAAAACGGACCCGTTTCACACTAAGCTCCTCTGGAGAGGAAAGAAGGGGGAGCATGAATGGCCAGATGTGGCTTCAAGTTGTGGGTAAAGTTCACTCACTGAAGAAAGATATAAAACAACTCTAACAGATTATTAACATTTTGCTGTTCTGTATTTGGGTGTTTACCACATTACCTGTATTTTTCTGTACTTAAGTTTTTCTCCACATGAAGAAAGCCGCCTGTGGTTTATGTCAGGTCTCGGCAATGTCTGAAATCCTGTTCTTCCTGCCCAGAAAGCCCTATAAAAATACTGGAATCCTGAATCATGCAGTTGTTAAAAACCAAAATATTGACACCTTGATTTATAAAAATCAAGGCTGGGGGCGGCTGGGCGGCTCAGTCAGCTAAGCATCGGAATCTTCATTTCGGCTCAGGTCATGATCTCAGTCTGTGGGTTCGAGCCCAGCACTGGGCTCCACACTCACAGCACAGAGCCTGCTTGGGATTCTCTCTCCCTCCCTCTCTCTCTCTGCCCCTCACACACACTCACTTTCTCGCTCCCTCAAAATAAATAAACCTTTTTAAAAAAATCAGGATTATCATTTAAAAACACGGTTAACGTAGCCGTGGTCTCATTAATTCAAGACAGAGACACAAACCTAAACCGTTGACGACATCTGTTACTAGAGCCGGGAAGACGGGAAGCCGCTCCCCTCCTGGAGATAAACACCGTCACTACCGTCCTTTAAGGCAACACTTTTTCTTCCTAAGTAGAAAAATAGCTGAAAGTATTAGATGCGGGCTGACTCTTCCTAATCCTGTCTACACTCAGCACAAAGACTGCGGCAGGCAGTGGACGAGCGTTTTAAGGTAATAACACCCCTGACTGGTATGAACATTGTAGGTCAGTTCTAAAAGTGGCTCCGACCATTTAATAAGCTGAATTTTTCCAATGCACAATCTTTACCCATTGACTAGCAAACATCTAGTAATTTTTCTCTGTCTAGAAGACCAAAATGTGTGATTACAGTGATTATAAAAATACGACGATGAGCAATACGCCACTCCAAATAAAGTTCTACTAAACTGGAGAGCGGCAGACATGACTCCTTTTTTTTGCACACAAAGCAAAGAGAACCAAGACCCACGTTGGGGGGCGCCTGGGTGGCTCAGTTGGTCGAGATCTAACCCCTGAACTCAGCTCAGGTCGTGATCTCGCGGTTCGTGGGATCAGGCTCCGTGCTGACGGCGCTGAGCCTACTCGGGACTCTTATTCTCCTGCTGCTCCCCGGCCTGCGTTCTCTCAAAATAATAGTGATGAGGATAAAAAGCTTGAAAGACAGGAAAGATGCACATATTGCCCAAGCGAGGGGCCTAAGTGGAAAGGCAGCAAGGGGTCCGGAGTTCTCACGGTTGTGGTTGCGGTTTTAATTCGAGTGAGTTAAAAATGAAAAGCTCCAGGGGCGCCTGGGGGGCTCAGTCAGTTAAGCATCCGACTTCAGTTCAGATCATGATCTCACGGTTCGTGGGTTCAAGTCCCACGTTGGGTTTGGAGATTACTTAAAATCTTATAAATAAATAAGAAAAAAATAAAATCAGACTCTTGCTCAGGAACCTCCATGGCCTCTGGCGCACCCACAACAAAACCCCAGGCATCTCGTGAGGCTGGCCTCCCAGGAAGGCCCCTCCTCCTCCTCCTCCGAGCCGCCCCCCTGTCCTCTCCAGAACGCCCCTGCAGACACGTGGGCTTGCTGCCCCTTGAACACACCAGGCTCGGTGCTGCCCTGGGGCCCTGCACTTGCCCTTCCCCGTCTGGAATGCTCTCCCCGCAAAGGCGTGCATGGCTCGTACACTCATTTCAAACACGTCTCAGTTCAAATATGCCTTCTGAGGTGTGCGGCCCTCTCCAGCCACTCACTCACTCTCTTTCTTTCATTTTAGTATTTATTTATTTTTGAAGGAGAGAGACAGAGCATGAGCAGGGGAGGGGCAGAGAGAGAGGGAGACGCAGAATCCGAAGCAGGCTGCAGGCTCCGAGCTGTCAGCACAGAGCCCAACGTGGGGCCTGAACTCAACGAGCCACGAGATCATGACCTGAGCCGAAGCCGGACGCTTCGCCGACTGAGCCCCCCAGGCGCCCCTCCCTCCAGTCACCCTCTTTAAACGAAAACCCACTGCCAAGCCCCTCTAACCTGTGCACAACACCTCCCACCACCCCACGCAGCAGCTGCTATGATCTGGTGCCAGGTTACGCACAGCTCCTGCTTACTCGGCGCCCCTGCTCCCGCTGGAAGCTGAGCGCACTAAGGAAGCTTCTGTCAGGTTTCCATCTCGGCCCCTCCAGTATCCAGAACAATACTCGCACATGACAGGCGTCCGATAAACAACGGACGGACGGACGGTGCAGGTGCCGGGCTGCGGCTCCCGCCAGAACGCGGGGACACGGGCAGTGCGCCTGGAGAACCTTTCCAGGATCCGTCCGGAATGAGGAAATAGGAGTCTGGGACTGAGGCTCTAGGGTGATATATTTTGGGGGAAAAACAAAAGAAAGAAATTGTCAAATAACACGAGTTAACGTTTAATTGTGGCAGGTCTGGGATACCCGGCTGGTTCAGTCAGTAGAGCAGGCAACTCCTGATCTCAGGGTTGTTAAGTTGGAGCCTCATGTTGTGGGTAGAGAAATAACATTAAAAAACTAAAATATGAAATCTTTTAAAAAAATAAATGAGTAGGGGCACCTCGGTGCTCAGTCAGTTGAGTGTCCGATGTTGGCTCAGGTCATGATCTCACAGTTCATGAGTTCCAGCCCCACAGCGGGCGCACGGCTGTCAGTCTGTCAGCACAGAGCCCGCTGTGGGTCCTCTGTCCCCCTCTCTCCGCCCCTCCCCCGCTCACACACACTCTCTGTCTCTCTCAAAAATGAACATGTAAAAACAAACAAACAAATACATGGGCCAGGTCTGTTTTAAGCACCTCACCAGCAGTAACTCATTTAACCCTCACGTGTCCCACAGTGAAGAATGGGAGGCACAGGGAAGTCAAATCCTTTACCCAAGATCATGTGACTTTTAGGGCCCAGGACCCACACGCAAGCAGTCTGGCCCAGAGTTCACACTCTTCACCCGTGGGTTTTACAGCGCCTCTCACTGCACTGAACACTGTGTTAACGTGAGCCCATGAGGTTTTATGTAAACACGGTGGGGGCTGAGCACCGAGGGACGTCCTGGCGTCTGGGAAGATGCAGGAACTCACTCCGGGCCGGAGGAAGGCGCTGGTGAGAGCAGTGCGGAGTGACCGCAGCGGGAACCTTACAGAGGACAACACAGGCCACAGCAGAGGAGAAAGGAGGGAAGTGGATGACGCTGAGAAACGCTTTTTAAAAAGCTGGCAGCCCAGGGCACCGGGTGGCCCAGTCCGTCAAGCTTCCAATCCGGTTTCAGCTCAGGTCCTGATCTCACGGTTCGTGGAAGTGCATCCCTGCATCAAGCTCTTTGCTGACAGCATGGAGCCTGCTTGGGATTCTCTCTCTCCCCACCCTTCCCCAACCCCTCTCTCTCTCTCTCTCTCTCTCTCTCTCTCAATCACAAAATAAATAAGCTTTAAAAAATAAAAAAATTACAGCTTAATTAAAAACAAACTGTAAAAACAAATTACCTTAACCCAGACAAGTATGGCCAAGAGCTCCGCATGAGGAAATGAAAGGAAGAATATTAAGATAATTGGGGGGGGGGGGGCGCCTGGGTGGCTCAGTCGGCTGAGTGTCCAAATCCGGCTCAAGTCATGATCTCACAGTATGGGGGTTCGAGCCCCATGCTGGGCTCTGTGCTGAAAGCTTGGAGCCTGGAACCTGCTTCAGATTCTGTGTCTCCCTCCTTCTCTCTCCCTCCCCCACTCACACTCTGTGTGTCTCTCTCAAATATCAGTAAACATTAAAAAATTAATAAAAGTTAACAAGTAATAACTCTAAGAAGGTAAGTGTGAAGAAAAAAATGGGTTTCTCTTTTCTGACATGGGCTCTAGAAGTTTCCACTGCCTCTACAGCATTTAGCAGGAATAAGAAGCTACGTATTTGCATGTATCTGAGTATGTACCTGAGTGCAGGAGTGTGTGCATGTGTGCTGAGGGTTTCGTATCCTACAGTGTATAAATACTGTAGTTATTTAAAATGGAAAATAAAAACTGACACTGTTTAAAAAACAAAAAGCTGTGGCCCAATGTTGAAAGGCTTTGATTCCAGCCTAGGAATTCTGAACACTGAGTGAGGGAGGGGTCTGGGACTTCCGGACCCCCCAGCAGGTGAGAGGGGCCGTCCTGACGGTCCGGAAGACCCCCTGGCCGGGAACCAGCGCGTCGACCACAAACACGGCCTGGAACACGCGGAGTCTGAGGTGCTTCCACGACAGCCAGGCGGGCAGGTGGCCAGAAGGCACACCAGGAGGTCTGAAGACCCGCTTGGAGATACAGATTTGCAAGTTTTCTGCATGGAAGTGACAGCTGAAGGCACCGTTAACGAGAAGACATAAAGAAAATGGTTAAACGGAGAAGACAGAGGACAGAGCCTGGGAAGTATCAACATCCAGTAGAAAAAACGATCAAGAGGTGGGCAGTTGACCAGGAAAGTCAAGATCAATATCACGGAGAGACACCCGGGGAGGTGCAAACTGTGTCAGGGCAGTGGGAGCCCCGAGAGCCGACGGGGCAGTGAGGACGCAACCCAGTGACCGAGATTCACCGTTTCCAGATTTCAGCTGTGATGGAAGACCGGGCATCCGCGTATGCGGGGGAGGGTCCGGGGTACGTGATTTCTCTTCAGAAAGGGACACTGAAGCATGTCTGCAGGCACCGGGCAGGAGTCAAGCAGAAGAGAAATGGGAGACACCAGAATGGGCTGACTAATGGAGCAGCTACCATCTGTGATGGGAAAGGGACGGGTGAGGATCACGGTGAGGGGGCAGTGCTGACTCTGAAACAGCAGGGGAGGATGGGGGAGGAGAGGGGCCTGCAGGGGGGCGGGGGAGAGGTGCCGCATGGTGGAAAACCCTTAAACATGTCTGAGCGGCGTGCGCCCTGTCCACGCGGGCCGGCCGCTCCCGGCCGGCTTTAATCCACTGCGGGGCTTCCCGACCCTGCAGCACAGTCCTCTCCTCTCCCTGCTCCCCTCTCTCCCCGTGCTTAAACCCAGACCCCATCCACGCTCTGACGACCCGCGGGCCATGCGCTGTGCAAGGCACTGGTGTCCAGGGACGAAAGACGTGGTCCAAAAAGGCAAAGGTCTTGTTGACTACCGAGGAGCTACAGTGAGGGCAGGGGCACAGGCCACAGGACAGCGCGAGCGGAGAGGGTGACAGGCAGCAGTGAGATGGGGGCAGGAACGGAGTCACTTCTGCGTGGCGGAGATGACACCTGTGAAGCCCCAGGACCAGGGACAAGGAAAGGCTGGACACCAGTGCAGACCAAGGGCGAAAGGCGCAAACGGTTTTCCAGGTCTTGTTAAAAGATTTAAACCTCATTCTTCTGACAACGGGTAGACATTTAATGATCTTAAACAAGCAAGAGATGAGCCGGGATCTGCGTATCTGAAGGGTCATCGGTGCAGGGACGAGAGAGAGGACTCAGACAGCAAGGCCAGTTAAGAGGCTATTAAACCACCCGGGGGGGCGGGGAGAGACGAGGCAGCGCCGAGGGGCGAGGAAGAAGGGGCAGATCTGAGTCATGGGCTGAGTCACTGAACCGGTCAACTGCGGGGACGTGGGCGCGCCATGCCCACAGCAGTCTCTGCGGGAAGAGGGGCCGTGAAGAGAAAAAGACCAAAGAGTGAGGAAGGCAGCGTGGAGCCTGCCGCGGCCCCGTGTGTGGGCTCGGGTGAGCCTGCGGCCCTCCGGCGGTCACTGGTCACCCGCAGGTGCCAAGGAAGAGCTCTCCAATGGGGACAAGGGAGGACAGGGAGGGAAACTGAGAAGGAAGAGCAAGGAGAGGCGGAAGAGGGCGAGCCTGGCACCCTGAGCATCGGCAGCAGGACCCCGTGGAGAGCGGGCGGCAGTGGGCTCCAGCGGGAGAAGCAGGGATGAGGCTGGGGACGGGGAGCAGGGGTCGGAAGCAGGAGGGCGCAAGGAAATGCGGCAGCGGGGGGTGCCCGGGTGCTGCGAAAACGGCCACTAAGTGAGGCAGAGAAGGAACGTGAAGGGAGAAGGAGGACGAGAGGGCGCTCAGGCGCTGAGAAAGACTAAGCGCCAGCACCGCACTCATGTTGGATACATAAAGAAAAAGAGACACTGTCTTTGCAGGAGAAAGGCAACAAAGGCATTTGTTAAAAAAAATGATAAAATAAAATAAAAAAACCCAAACAAACTGATGGAGTGTTCTCAGGACTTCTCTAGATGACCTCGAGTGCTTCCCCACCTCCGCCATTCTCTGGCTGGCACTGGAGGTCAACCAGACACCCACAGTACCTGGGGTCCCCCTGTCCCCAAGTTACAGAAGTTCTGAATGAACACACCTGCAGGCTCTCGAAGGAGTGATTCATGGCTTTCCTTCATCCAATTAGGAAAGCAGTGTCTGACTTTAAAAAGGTCAAAAAGCATGGATTTAGATTTTCAGCGCAGTCCATCAGGATACATTTAGATGCCAACAAATCAATTCAACCAACAGAATGAGAATTCAAATAAGCCTCCGCAAGGACAAACCTCTGGTTTTTCAGCAAATCCCTCTTTCTATTCTTATGTACGCTTCTATTGCAAACGGTCCTGCGGAATACTAAAAACAGGACCGTGTCCAAGGTTGTACCCTTTCTTTGGGGTTAGTGGAAGAAAACAGCAAGAAAGCAACATATTCATTACTGGGTAAAAGAAATCAATCTTAAAAAGCCTACACACTCCAGGAGTCCCACTCTATGACCTTCTGAAAAACAGAAAACTATGGAAACAGTAAGAAGATGAGTAGTTGCCAGGGTCTGGAGAGAAGAGAGGGGTGAACAGGCTGAAAACAGGATTTTTAGGGCAATGAAATTACTTTTCATAATAGTATTATGGTAGATACACAGCATTATACATTTGTCCAAACCCAAAGAAGGGACGCCACCAAGAGTGACCCATAATACATGCTGCAGATTCCAGGTGATTACAATGTATAGGGCAGGTGCATAAATTGTAAAAAATGTGCCCTCCCATGGGTGGGGGGGTCAATAACAGGGAAAGCTTTGCGTGTGGGAACAAAGGGTGTATCCAAAATCCCTGTACCTTCCTGTTAACTTTACCATGAATCTAAAACTGCTTCAATAAATAAGTAAGTAAGTAAGTAAATAATGAAAAAGGAAAGGAGGGGGGGAGTCTTAAAAAGTACCTGGAAAAAAAAAGACATTCTATTAGTCACTGCTGGGAAAAACTAAAGAAACAGAGCCTACAGGAGTTTGCATTCTAGAAGAAAAAATTAAACAGAAAATGAAGCACCCAAGAGTGAGACACAAAATATGCAAATGATATGCAATCTGCAATTTGAGGAGCCGCAGAAGAAAGTCAGAGGAGAATCTCTCTCAGAATCCTCAGGAAAGGCTGACAGAATACGAACTGAGCTTTGAAACAGCAACAGGAGGGTTTGTTCATTAAACATTCGGGGCCGCCACAGCACAGACAGGTATTGTAGAAAATACAAGCCCCAGTTTCTGCCCCCAAGGGGCTTTCCCCCTCCCTGCTTCAGCTAAAATAAACGTGAATGTCACATTCTCAAGACCAGAGCTGCATGGAACAGCAAGGGATGTTCAGGTCAAGCCCCTCACCCAACAGAAGAGGAAATCAAAACCGGTGGTGTTAGCAGAGGGCCTCCAAGTGACGGGGCGAGAGGGGACAAAGCCTCCCTCTGTAATACAAAACACACGCACTGCAAGACTTTGGTGCAAGCTGTACCCTGTGCCAGTCCGGGCCTAGGCTCTCTCACTTCTGAACCGGGGACGGGAATGCTGCCTTCTCAGGCAGGTCCCACTCCTTCCCTGCCCTGTCTTCCTGCTCCACTCTACTGCTGACTGACGCGCCTAAAGGCTGAAACAGTACCAGCTGGGCACATCGCTGGGGACCACGGGCGCTGAGAAAGTGAAGGACTTTGAGTGGGTGGACGGGCGGCAGAAGGGAGGGTGCAGTGACGATATTAGACACAATTTTAACACTAATCAATGAATGACAGCGTCAGAAGTGATCGAGTTGGAATGTGAGTTCTGCGGGGAGAAAAGAATTGGAAGAAAGACTGGATCAAAGACAGTCAGGCACTTGGAAGTTTCCAGAACAGCCCACACTTCATGCCAGCAGTGCCGAGGAGGCCATCACGGGACTCAGAGGACCAGACGCACCTCTCCTTCCTTCTTCCCTCGTTTCTCTCTCAATTCTCCTCCCCGAGTCCCACGGTCCTATTCCCAGCCCCCCTTTCGTCTTCCCAACAACATGTTAGATGAGAAAACCGAGGGCTTTCCGAGTCAGCCACACGCCCACTTGTCCTGAAGGAAGAAATACAGCCAGCGGCGGCGGCATAGAGGACAGGGGCCTGGCAGCCACACAGGTCTTGGTTCAAATCCTAGCTCCACCCCCAGTTCAGGTCCATGAACCCGAATATCATAACCGTCCCCACTTCCTGGGCTTGCTGTAAGAACCCCACAAATGAGCAGGCACAGGAAAATGCCTCGCACCCAGAACGGGCCCACCAAGTCACAGATCTAAACTGCCACCTTCCCCGCGAGACTGGAACCCCGAAGAGGAACTCACACGGCTTTCCTCAGCTCCCAGGTGGAGACGGCCCGTCAGTGCGCTGTCCCCACGGTCTCCTCTCCACGCCCCCCCCCCCCACCGGCCCAATGCCGAGCCCACAGGAGGCTTTCGGCAGGTCGTGGTGAAACCAGCCCTCGGTCACTCATGTCACAGTCCCCCAGGCAGGGAGGGGTAGTCTGTCCGTGAAGAACACCTCAGAGGAGGAGTTGTGGGAAAGGAAGCCACCCAACATGTCCACAGCTGCCCGAGCGCAACCGTCGCACCTCGAAACCCCTCCACCTGGAAGTCTCCCCAGAGCACACCTCCTCCAGATACTACAGCAGTTCTGGTCCTACACCTTGATCTGGTCTCCTGGGCCTTTGAGAGACCCCTAGCTGTACATTCACTCCCCTGCGCGCTTCCTGCTGAAGGCGCGGGCCCATCGGCGGCACCAGAGGTTCGCAGCCCACGGGCAGAGCCGAAGGCGGCATCTCCGCGGTCACTTCCATCGGGTGTTCCTAGCTTAATAAAGACCCTTCCACCTCTGATAATCCCCACCTCGCAAAACCGCACACCTGTGACTTCCCTTCACACACACGTTTCATACTACCGTCCAAAGACTCAAGGACACGACTGCAAATTACTCGAAAGCTAGTGCTTTCTAAAACTACAGATTTACTAAATACCATCAAAATCTGATATAAAAAAGTGAATATTCACAGGGTAAACCAAAGAATGCTACGGAATCATAAATACGAACTTTTTTAAATGAATAATACAAATTCCCTCATAAAGGAACTCCACCAAGGGTAATTCTTAGTTAATGTTCTTAAGACATTATCGGGACAGCTACCAACACTTCCCGAATGGTTATGAATCCTCTGCACTCCTCCCCCAGGAGTAAGTCCCTCTGTGAGCTTGCTGAGAGCTAACAGGGATAGACCAGAAAGAAACGGGCTCTGGCTCCAGACAAAGCCAGGTCAGACCCCGGCTCCGTGCACCCTGCACCCCGTGCACCCCACTCCCCTGTGCACCCCACTCCCCGGTGCACCCCGCTCCCCTGTGCACCCCGCTCCCCCATGCACCCTGCACCCCGTGCACCCCGCTTTCCAGTGCACCCTGCTCCCCTGTGCACCCTGCACCCCGTGCACCCTGCACCCCACTCCCCGGTGCACCCTGCACCACGTGCACCCTGCACCACGTGCACCCTGCTCCCCTGTGCACCCTGCACCCTGCACCCTATGCACCCCGCTCCCCTGTGCACCCCACTCCCCCGTGCACCCCGCTCCCCCGTGCACCCCGCTCCCCAGTGCACCGTGCGGCCTCATCCGGCGCACCCTCTATCCGCCGAGTCACAGACTTCACAGGACCGCGGTGCAGGTCTAACGAGACAAAGAATGGAAAGCATCCGGACATTCCTTCCACTCTGTGAACTACCTCCTGGAAGTTAAACTTTTATCTTCTAGAAATGTCCGTTCCCCTGCCTTTGCTCTTCCCAATGAACATCCTCAGCACGCCTCTCTAGCCACTGTCTTTAACCCCACACCCGCCCCAGAGGGGAGGCAGGGGTGTCCAGCACTTGGCGGCCCCTCACAAGTAAATATGCCCTCTGCTCCCAGCTCCGTAGGCTCAGCCACGTGCTCCACGCCACTCTCTGGAACTCTCCAGCCCAGCCGTGAAAGTCGTAACGGTTCCAAGCCGCATCCAAGCAATCTACACCTAGGTAAATGGTCCAGGGGTCCATCCCATCGGCTTAAAGAACAATCCAAAAGACACAAACGGCAGTCTCTCTCCTCGAATATCTATCTCCCTAAGCACCCTTCCCGGATGGGCTGAGGTTGTAGGAGCGCACTGAACCGCCAACTGTACCCCAGTTCGAACGCCTCACAGGCCCCCTCTAAGAACGAGGGCCCACCAGCAGCACTGTGTGCCCGCAGGCCCCTGGGCACAGACGTCCAAACCACAAGGTCTCACGGAAGACGTTTGACACTGATGAAAAGAATTACTAACCTACTCGTCCGAACCTGGTGACGTCAACCCTCTGGAAGGACCAAGGAAAACTCTGAGGTGGTGCTTCTCTGGCTTTACAGTCCCATCTACAAGGGTATCATTAAAAGAAAGCACTTCAGGGTTCTTCCGCATGGAACTATGCCATTTTCTCAATGATGTTTTTCCCAAGCAAGACAAGAGACCCTAAAGCACTTTAAGGACTTGTATCTAAATATCAACAGCTTCGGTTAACACATTTAACATTTTGAAAAATAGATCCTCTAGAGATACTTCTCTGCCACACTAATTTTTGAAAAAAATAAATAAATCTCAAAATGTCTGTCAAGCCCAGGAACTTCGTCTCCATAAACAAAGCTCCTTGAACAGCTCTGGTCTCCCGAAGCCAGCGGCCCAGGCCTGCCAGGCAAGCGCTTCCAGGCGGCACATCCCCACTGAGCAGGGGCCACAGCGATCACAGACATGCGGGGCTGGTGGCAGCCTGCAAGGGGCCAAAAATGACAGAAAACGAGGAAACAAGCCGAGAAACCATAATGTAACTTTGTTTTTAACACAATCCCCGCCGCAAAATAACGGCACAGAAGGCTTTTATTTTGTTTTATTAAAGACACTCTATGGCGACCTTGCTTGACTAACGGAACTCAGCACCCTCTGGGCTCGTCTTTCTTGTCATCTTGCTGAGAGCTGTGCTCGTTCGGCCCAAATCATGGTCATCCTTCAGGAGGCAAAGTTTTCAAATACAAATGGGGATGGATGAGGCAGTCTTGGAGATGATTCCTCCTGTGAAAATTCAAGTTTCGGATTTTAAACGTCGAGCCTCAGGGTGGTACTGAGGTGATAACCAACCGAGTTTACTCCCTTGACTCTTCCCCAAACTTTCAACTCTGTAACGCTGCAATCACAGGGTCAAAGTTCCCATGATTTTGTCCTCAGCATTTGGTAAAAAGCTACGATCCAACTGCAGTAAATAAAAGCGTTAATAATGTTTAAGAGTTCATCTCTTTAACAAGCATCAACTCAGACTAATGATTTTAATAAGTCCACACACAGACGCAGAGCTGCCAGGCCTTATGAAGGCAGCCACGACGCACGTCACGCCCACACACACTCACCAAGGAGCGCGCACCATTTTCAAGATATAAGGACCTGGGCCAAGTCCACCCATTCCCCACCCCCACCCCCCCAAGGAGTTAACTGTGAAGATAAGTAAGTGAATAAAAGAAAGTTAACTTCTGGTTCACATTTTTCTCCCAGTAACATAAACTCAGAAGTAAATAGGACAATCTAAGAAGATTTAAGTTTGATTAAGGCTTAGTAAGTTTAATGCCACTTGCTTTTGGTGAGCAAGCTGATTAATAATTAAATAAATGAAGATAATCTATTCAGGATGGATTTCAACCACTACCATAAAGAACCTTAAGCACATTGCTGACATTTTGTTGTGCTGTAACACACAGTCTGTTCTATGCGATCACGAAATGTAAGGAAATCAGCGCTATGCTAAAGCTAAAGAATTAATGTTGTACTTAGCATCTGAAAGATAATTACTGCACGGAACCGACCATATCTCCGGGGTCTTCTACCTTTCGGCTTCCTGAACAGTACTAAGTTACACCCTAGCTTAACGGGACGGACTAAAGACTCCAAGCACGCTTTCTTCACACAAAAGGCGCGTCGCTAACCTCCCGTCTCTAGTGCCAGGTTCCTATCTTCTCGCCAGCGAGGTCACTAACCACACCACTCTCCTGGCACTGTCCCTAGCGACCAACAGCGAGGCTTCCTGAAGGCCACGGGCTTAGCTCCAGAATACAGCACAGATCCACAGTAAGCTTGAACCTTAACACACCATCTCCCGTGACTGTATCGTGGCCGGGAGGGGGTGCTGGGATGTGAAGGAGGGCTAAGAGTCTCGGACAGTGACCAAAAAAACACAAGACCTACTGTTTACCACAGATGGAATCTGATACAAGGAAACAGAGAGGAGAAAGAAAATAAGAGACACAAAATGCCCCCAAAGTGGTTTGTTCAGAAAGCTGCCTCTGAGCTGGGCGAGAGGTGGGACCTCAGAGTTGGAAGGGGCAAAGGAGAGGAATCAATTAGGCCTTGAAAGAAGTAAGATCAACAGAAAGGGCAAAAATGCAAAGCACACGTTTCAAGGGTTCCAAAGACCTAACTCTTTCAGAAAGGTCGTCCCCCCCGCCCCCCGCCCCCCGTCCAAAGGAGCATCTACGTTTTCAACATGGCAGATGCTGTGGTGCCTGCTTCTTCCAGGAAGCCTGCAGTCCTTCTCCTCCTAATACTTAACACCAGGCAGCCTGGCACTTTCTAGAAGTCTGAACAAGGTCACAAAAGTCTACGTTCTCTTTTCCTCTGTAACATCCTTAACTTCAGCATAATCACACAAATGTCCAAGATGTGGGACGCCTGGATGTGGATGGCTCTGTCGGTTAAGTATCCAACCCTTGGTTTTAGCTCAGATCATGATCTCATGGTTCTGGAGTTCAAGCCCTATGTGAGGCTCTGCACTGGCAACTTGGAGACTGCTTGGGATTCTATCTCAGAGTAAACTCAAAAAAAGAAAAAAAATGTCCAAGATGAAAAAGAATCCAGCACACATTATCCCATTTCATCTAAGGCTGCATTTAAAAGATGGTTATTGGGGGGCGCCTGGGTGGCTCAGTCGGTTAAGTGTCTGACTTCGGCTCAGGTCATGATCTCACAGTTCGTGGGTTCGAGCCCTGCATCGGGCTCTGGGCTGACAGCTCAGAGCCTGGAGCCTGCTTCTGATTCTGTGTCTCCCTCTCTCTCTGCCCCTCGCCTGCTTGTGCTCTGTCTCTCAAAAATAAAAATTTTTAAAAATTTTTCTAAAAAAGATGCTTCTGAGGGCGCCTGGGTGGCTCAGTCGATTAAGTGTCAGACTCTTGATTTTGGCTCAAGTCATGACCTCATGGTTCTTGGTTTCAACCCCCACAGCTCAGAGCTTCCTTGGGATTCTCTCTCCCTCTCTTTGCCCCTCCCCACTCACATGCATGAGTACACAAGCTGACTCTCTTTCTCTCAAATAAGTAAATAAACAAATATTTTTTAAAAGGTATATAAAAGATGATTCTTTCTTTCCTTGAAAAGATAATTAACCTTTAGGGGCACCTGGATGGCTCAGTAGGTTAAACGTCCAAGTCTTGGTTTCGGCCTAGGTCATGATCTCACAGTTCAGGAGACTGAGCCCCATGATGGGCTGTGCTAACAGCTTAGGATTCTCTCTCTCTGCCCCTCTCCGGCTCTCCCATGCATGCCCTCTCTCCTTGTCTCTCTCAGAATAAATAAACTTTAAAAAACTAAAAATAAACATAAGATAATTAAGAGTTTTCCTCTGGATGGTAAGCTGTGTTATTTTAGGCACGTTGGTTATTACCTTACTAAGTTAGCTTGCAGGTTTGAATCGGCGAAGAGAACTCAGAGTCTCGCCCTAAGTACCTTGGAAGAGACCAGTTAAAAGTGGCAATTGGCAGCCTGAAATGACCTCTACGCCTCAAGCCAGAGTACTGAGCCTCTGTTCTAAACTGTGTTAGCGCTCTGCTTAGAACAAATGAACCAGTCTCCTGGGGCAGCTCACACGTGCCTGCAGAGGCCGCTTCCCAAGTCCTGAGCCAACGGCTTTCAGCAATCTGACACCACAGACCACTCCCCTGGCAAAAATATCCAGTGACTTGGGCCATCGTTACTTTGGCCAAGCCGGGGCCAGAGGGGCACCGTTTCTCCAGCCACGGCTCACAGGTGGAGACGCTGACAGGATGAGACCAGGTGTCTAAACACAACCGCCCCTCCTGCACAACACCGCGCGCGCTCACAAAGCTGCCCAACGGCCACGATGGCGCTCCGAAGCAACACCAGAACTTTCTGCGGGAGGTGGTAGACGGGAGTTCCACCCCGTGGACTGAGTTCCCCCCACGCTTTGAGAGTGAAGTTGCCAGCCCAATAACAGACATCTTTAAGTGCAAGAACTGGAACAAAAACTTCAGTTTTCTCAAATCGGTACCTTTACCCGTAACCCCAGTAAGAGGAGTGCATGTGCTGGGGGCGGGTTCGGGGGACGGGGAGCAATGAAGGCCCTCGCTCAGGAGAAGCAACGCAATGTGAATTTGGAAACGGGCTGTGTCCGGGCAGGGCCTCGCCCTTCCTCCGGTCCCCCCGCTGGCCTCCCCTCCTCCCTCGCCTTGCAACCCTCCGCTGCGGCCTCCCCGAGGGGCTCCGTCCCTCAGCCTTCCTGCCTCCAGACCCGGCATTCCCTCTGCCTGGCCTGCTCCCCGCCCGTTCCTTCCTCTGGTCCCCTTCCATCTGACCTTTAAACTCAGCTCAAATGACATCTTTCCCGGGAGCTGACCCCCCTAGCGCTCTCAGAGCACCATGAGTCCCTTAGGTCACCGCACTGTCCTGGCTGCTCCTGTCATCTGCCCCTTCCCTTCAGGTAAGTCCTAGGGCCAGGGGTTGAGGGACAAGGTGATTCATCTCCCCTGGTTTCCGACCCGCCGAACAGGCACTCGGTAAATGGGAACAGAAGGAATGAAGGTGCCCACGCTCAGGAGTGGCCGCCCATGCTTGGGGGGCACGGGCCCTCAGACAATCCAGGTGGAACCCCCCCCCCACGAGCACTGTAGCTGCTCGGATGCCCTGCCCAGCCTGGCTGCCCCCGAAAAAGGCCACGGGAACATCACGCAGGCTGCAGCACGGCCACAGGACAACCACGTTAGGGTTGTGGGGCTCTTTTGCTTAATTTTCATTTTTGACTGGAAAATCTTTGGTTCTTTATACACAGAGAATCATTTCGGATTGTTATCTTGGGAGGCAAAGTGACAGCCACAGCTCTGGAGTATTTCCCAGGGGCCAGAGAGCAGAACTGGTCAGGCGGGGAGCACCGGGGCGCCTGGGTGGCTCGGCCGGGTAAGGGTCCGACTCAGGTCATCTCATGGTTCGCGGGCTCGAGCCCCACGTCTGGCTCTGCGCCGACAGTGCAGAGCCTGCCTGGAATTCTCTCTCCCTCTCTCTTTGCCACTCCCCCAAGGGCTCACCCTCTCTCAAAATAAATAAACAAAACAAGAAAAGAGTGTGAGCTCTGAAGTCTGAGTTCAAACGTGTCACACGTCAACAGAGTCATTTCGGGCAAGCCAGTCACGGACTTACCTCCTGCCCGCAAACAGGAGGCCGGGCACCCTGGGCGGCACTCAGTCCATGAACACCTGCTGCGCTCCTGCCCGGGGCCTGGCGCCGGCGACCCTGTGGTGACGGCGACCCTGCGGTGACGTGGCCACCGGGACAAAGTGTGCTCTCGCCGCCTCACCTGCTGGATCTCCTTCACAGACCTCGGCACTACTGAACAGTTGGCTGGTTCGTGTCCCCTCGCGAGAAGGGAAGGTCTACGACAGCTGGGGACCCGTCTGCTGGCCATCCCCGGCTCGGCACAGAGCGAGCACGCAGTTACTGGACACATTTGAAAAGGAGGCACGGGCAAGCCCGACGCGGTCCCCTGGGCCCCACGACGCTGACCCTTCGGGGGAGAACCCGCATGGGAAGCGCAAAGCTGCGTGTCCCGAAGGGCCCTGGCGGGCGAAGGGCACACCAGGTGCACGTGGCTGCCCCCGCCCCCCTCCCCCCTGCACGGACGTGAGCCTCGGGCGCGAGGGGGGCAGTAAAAGGCAAGTTGGGCCGCGTCCCATCACAACTGCGGGGACTCTCTTCATTCATTTGTGCAACAGACGCGCATCGGGCTCCGACAAGTGCCGGGCGCACAGCAGAGAAACTGCCGGGTCCTGCCCTCATGGAGCTTCCCGTCTAGCGTGGGGACAACAGCACCCAAGTGCGTAAAACGGCCCTCGGAGGTGCGAGAGCGCCGTGTAGGCGCGGAGCAGGCGTGTCACGGGGAACGACTGCAGGTGTCCGCCGCGGGGAGGGGGGACGGTCGGGGCGGGCCCCTCGGGGGTCGGCGACAGGTGTGCGAACCCGGGACAGGTCGGCCTCGCGGGAGGGGCGTGGGGGGAACAGCTGACCCCCGGCCGGATG
>NC_043711.1:101869105-101897997 GCF_006229205.1 Suricata suricatta | reverse complement strand
GCTGCGGGCGCGGAGCCCCTCCCGAGGCTGTGCGCAGGCGCGGCGTTGGCCGCGGGGCGGGGCTACCAGGCGACAGTGGGCGGGGCTTCGGGCAGGTCTGGAGGCGGGGCCGGTCCAGGACACTCAGAACTGAAGACAGTCCTCCCTAAGGTTGTTTATTCAGCACCATTGGGGGCCAGCCATTGTGTAAAGTGTTTTCCTCCATAAGAAGAAGAAACTTCCACTTTTCCCTTGTTTATGTAGTGCCAAGCACTGGTAGAGACTTTGAATAATAATGAAAGTACTATTTATTCTCATTATAAGCATGTTTATAAGTGAATGGTCTGTGCTAGACACTGTGACATATGATAAGCAATAAATACACAGTAAGCTACCAACAGTTGCTTGCTTCTTTTGTGCTACTCTGCTGAACACTTTCAATTAACAGCAGCCTCGAATGTAATGAAAGCTACTCTCCATTAAATGTTTACCATGTAACAAGCAGTGTGCCGCATCCTTTATTAATAGATGCGACAAATACTTACAAATACGACGGTCAGAGAAACTGACTTGGTCCCTACCCTCTAACTAGAGCCTGTTGGAAGGACAGCCTTTGGACAAATAACCACGCAAATAAACTATGTTATTAAAGATTGCTGGGCACCCAGACCTGCTTGGCCTCCAAAGTGGACACTCCATTATTGTCATTTAAATATTATGTCATTATGTGCTGTTTACTACATAAAATATGTGTTCTTGGTAGTCTCCAACACATACATATGTAGAGGAAACAAACATCAAATAGTTAAAGTTGATCCCACTGTCAACTGGGCATCTGGGTATTCTTTGTACTATTCCTTCCATTTTTCTATATACGTGAAATTTTTCATAATAAAAGAGTTTTTTTAAAAGATAATCTTTGTCTTTAAACTAGAGCATTTGGTCCATTTACACTTATTATATTTACTAATATGTATCGGGATTTATTTCTGTCTTATTTTATGCTTTCTATTTCTAAAATTAATTTTTTAAAAACATGCTTGTGTTTTTCTTTTTCTTCTTCTTTCTTCTTTATTTTTTTTTATGTTTTATTTATTTTTGGTACAGAGAGAGACAGAGCATGAGAGGGGGAGGGGCAGAGAGAGAAGGAGACACAGAACCGGAAGCAGACGCCAGGCTCTGAGCTAGCTGTCAGCACAGAGCCTGACGCGGGTCTCGAACCCACAGACGTGAGATCTGACCTGAGCTGAAGTCAGAGGCTTAACCGACTGAGCCACCCAGGCGCCCCTTCTCCTTTCTTCTTTAGAGCTGTTGGGTTTTTTCCCCTCATTCTCTTTTTTTTTCCTCTTATACACTACTGCTGTTTTCTTGATTACCCTAGAAACTGTGATATGGGTATTTACAAAAGTCCAATTTTTAAAATGTCTTTACCATGCTCCCTTAAAATATAAAGACTTTGGGACACATTAATTCAAACAACCCATTCCCCAAATTACATGTCCTCATTACAGTGTATTTCAGGTTTGCTTTTTTTCCTTTTCATGCCAGGAGTCATTACTAAATTGTTTTAGGGGCATCTGGGTTGTTCAGTCAGTTACATCTCCGACCCCTGGTTTCAGCCCAGGTCATAATCTCACAGTTCCTGAGTCCGAGCCCTACATCGGGCTCAGTGCTCACTGAGGAGCCTCCATGGGATTCTCTCCCTCTCTATCTGACCCTCCCCTGCTTGCTCTCTCTGTCTCTCTCAAAATAAATTTAAAACTTTTTTTAATTGTTTTATACAATTGATATTAGTTTAGACTCAACCACCCTGTTACCAATTTCTTTGCTCATCTTTTCTTCTTGCATCTCAGAACCTTAACAACTTAACACTTTCCTTGTGCCGGAAGTACATTCTTTAAACTCTGTTTCACTGAGGGTTTGTTGAGGCAAACTCTCTTCAGTTTTTGTTAGTCTGAAAATGACTTTACTCTGCCCTTGTCCGTGAAAGATACTTGGGCAGGTTTACGGACGAAAGGACTCTCTCAACACCCTGGAAAATACCATTCATGGGGTTCGGGCTACCGTCATTGCTGTTGAGATTCCAGAGGACACAAAATGCCATGGCTGGATGGCTTACATAACATTGACTGCTCACAGATCTGGAGACTGGGAAGTCCAAATCAAAGCGCTGCCACTCCCCATCTAAGAGCCTACGTCTTGGTTCACAGCCCAACGTTTCTGCTGCCCTTCTAGAAGGATACTAATCCTACTGACCAGGGATTCACTCTCACCGCCTAAGCTCCTCCCACAGGCCCCGCCTCCTAACACCGTCATTTGGGGCATTAGGTTTCAACATATGAATTTGGTGGGGGGAAGAGGGGATATGACCCTTCAGGCTATAGGATTTATCCTGTTTGAATTCTCAGGGTTTTCTGAATTTGCTCTTTGGTATCTTTCATCTGATTCTGGAAAATGCTCGGGCAACATTAGAAAGTCATTTTCTTGTTGTAAAACACACGTCACAGAATTCACCAGCGTGGTCATTTTACAGTGTGCGGCTCAGTGACGTGGAATACACTCACGTTATGAAGCCACGCCCCATCCATCTGCAGAATTCTCCCTCTTGCAACACTGGAACCCCACACCCACTACACAGTAACCCCCGACTCACTCTCCTAGTTCGTGACCCCTCAGGCTTCTACAGCTTTCCATGACCTGATTAACCATTTGCTTCTACTCAGTTACCTTTGTCAAGATAACTGTTGTAATGTCGGCTCCCTGGCTGGACCCTCACCGTCACTACTTGGTAGCAAGGGTGGTCCCAGGACACAGAGCCTCGGAGAAGGCATTCTGGGACCGGTCTGCTCACGTCATCCTGCCAGGCTGCAGTGGCAGGAGAATGTGTGATACCAGAAGGGCCGGGCCGGAGCGCACGCACGCCGGCTTGTCAGAGCCAACGGTGCTCATCACTGCTCAACTCGGCTCAGCGACACCCTGTAAGTTGCTTAAAATCAGTCATGGTGGGAGTGTTTGCACCACAGAAATCTGAGTCAACTACAAATCAGAGTTTTCTTTTCCTCCGGAGAGCCAGGTGAGCGTGCAGCCCGTGGTGCAAGGAATCTACAAGTCACACACGGTGGTGTCGCTGATGAGTACATTCTCAGCTGCATTTGATTGTGTCCCGGTGGCCAGAGAGGGGCCTTGAGAGCTGGGTGGCCGCTCCACTTAGGTAGCAGAGAGGACAGAGGACTGGGTGGTGGGCCACTGCAGCCAGGGTCGCCGGAGCCTTTCCAGAAAGGAAGCTCTTCAACTCTTAGCTTACGTCACGGTCAGAAAACCGGGGAGATTCTCTGGAACCCTACAGTAATCTCCCATTTCTAGTAGCTATAGGTGTTTGACCTTGCCAAAAGTCCACCGAAAGCTAATTAGGCAGGCTGCAGAATTACAACCTAAAGGGAATTCACAGATTTGCCAAAGATCTCAGCAGTACCTTTGGATGGCTGCTTTGTGTCGCTGAGAAATGACCAGAGACCACGAATGTACGCTGAGCGGCATCCAGGGCCAGGGACCCGCTCAGCGGGCTGGACACGAGAAGGCGGTGCGGAGAGCAGGGATGTGGATGGTTCCGGGGAGGGGAGCAGTGAGAGGCACTGGTGTCCCGTGCGCATGCCCACCTGAGGGCATCCGCTCAGGCGGTGGCTCTCCGACAGCCAGGGGGACTGGGATGACCGTCTCTTCTCCCAGGGGGGCCGTTCCTCGCTCACCGGGCTTATTTCCAAAGTGGCTGTGGTGGCAGATGAGGACGCTCTGGGTGGACCCAAGAACACAGAGGTCCCTCATCAAGCTGACCGGCCACTGCCAGGGCTGAGTGCCCGCCGTGACCACAGGGAAGACTAAGCCTACAACCCCAATATGGCACCCTGCCCCGAGGAGGGGTGCAGGCCAACCCTGACGTTGGAAACCTGCCAAGGTGACCACTTTGAGATGTAAAGAAAAACAAAGCAGGACTTATAGACTCAAGCAAAACAAACCCAAAAACTGGAAATAAAAAACTCCTGAAACAGGGGCACCGGGTTGGTTCGGCTGTTTGACTGTCTGACTTCAGCTCAGGTCACGATCTCACAGTTTGTGAGTGAGTTCGAGCCCCGCGTCGGGCTCTGTGCTGACAGCTCACAGCCTGGAGCCTGCTTCGGAGTCTGTGTCTCCCTCGCTCACCGCCCCTCCCCCGCTCGCTCGCTCACTTGCTCTCTCTCTCTTCCCCTTCCCTGCTCGCTCGCTCGCTCTCTCTCTCTCCCTCTCAAAAATAAACATTAAAAAGTTTTTAAAACACTCCTGAAACAGGTTTATCAGCAGCCTAAGGGAAAATTAGTGAATGCAAGGGAAGTCTGAAGAAATATCCATGATGTGGGCATAAAAATGAGAGATTAAGCTGTGCTAGAGAAAGAGATGGAGAACCAGATCTTTTACAAACCTCTCTCTCTCTCTGGCACAGCCCACAGTAATAAGTGCATTTTATTTGTGACTCGCTACATAGATATATGTATAAGTATGTTAATCAATACAACCGAAACAAAAGCTTCATGAAATAATACAATACCCTCGTACGTTTGCTATTTATTTTCTTTCTCAGCGCTGGTAACAACCTCCTAAATTGATTTTATAAGTCACTCTTGGGAAACAAGCTACAGTGTGAATAACACTGGTTGAATAAAGTACGAGTCCACCATCCAGAAGGAAACCGTGAGGGACTCGGGCTGAGGCCATATTTAAGGGAACTGTCTCACCTGCTCCAATATGGACGTAGCTGGGGGACGTGATGCCAGATGAAATACGCCGGACACAGAAAGGCAAGTCCGGTATGACTCCACGTAGAGGAGGTTTCTAGAATGGTCAGGTTCACAAAGACGGAAGGAGAGCAGTGGTTACTAGGGATTGTAGTGGGCGGTCTCTGTTTCCTGGGTCTAGAGTTCAAGTCTTACAGGTGGATGGGGGTGTGGCCTCACAATGTGAATGTACTCCGTGTAGCCCAACGGCCTGCTTTGAAATGATCAAGCGGGGCGCCTGGGGGGCTCAGTCGGTTGAGCGTCTGACTTCGGCTCAGGTCATGATCTCACAGTTTGTGGGTTCGAGTCCTGCATCGGGCTCTGCGCTGACACCTCAGAGCCTGGAGCTGCTTCAGATTCTGTGTCTCCCTCTCTCTCTCTGCCCCTCCCCTGTTCATGCTCTGTGTGTCTCTCTCTCAAGAATAAACGTTTTAAAAAACAATTTAAAAATCATCAAGCTGGTAAATTATATGTTATGTGTATTTTACAACAATTAAATGCATTTCTAATGTTGCCTAAGAATTTTCCAGAATAATGAGATTCCAAACAAATCAGAAAATCCTGAGAATTCAAGCAAGATAAATGCTATACAGACTTAACATCTGTGTCCTCCTCCAATTCATAAACTGAAATCGAATGTCCCAGGTGATGGTGTTAGGAGGCGGGGCCTGTGGGAGGAGCCTAGGCGGTGAGGGTGAAGAAGTCCTGGTTGTCAGGATTAGTGTCCTTCTAGAAGAAGCCCCTGAGGGCAGGAGTGTTGGGCTGTGAACCAGGAAGTAGGTTCTCACCAGACGGGGAGTCTGACTGCACCTTGATAGAGGGCAGGTGGGGTGGTGACACAGGGTCGTCAGGGCCCAGGAAGGGGGGCTTCGTGCAGAGGGAGGGGACTTCCGAAGAGGGAGTGGGGACTGGCCAGTGCTGGGGGCCCCTGAGAGGACGGGGCCAGGGGAGGCGTCAGCGCTGGCGGGACACTGGCGGGACACTGGCGGGAACACGAAGCTGAAGCGTATAAGGACACAGGTCTGAACCAAGCTGACTCCACGACAGGCTTTAAGCTTCCCCTCTGAGCTTAGAGGCCGAAGCTCCGCTTCCCCAGCGTCATTAGACAGTAGCAGGCAAAGGGCACATATTGCTCAGCAAGCGACCACCCTCGCAGCACCCAATCGGAAGCGGCCAGCCGACACCCTTCACATTCCTAAGGACAGGCCTGGAGATGGAAACCATACCTGTTGTTTAATACTAGATCAACCAGTTAGTCACCCCACGTGGGGGTCCTTGGCCCACCCTGTAATTGGTTATTTTCAAAGAAACACTAAAGGTCGTGATTGGGTCCCGCCAAAAGTAACGGACACTCTGGACAATGTGTATGGTTAGAATTGTTGCCAATGCTGGTATATGATACTGATCGGATCACTGTGCCTGTGTCACAATTTCCTGTAACGCCCCCTTCCCAAACCCCATAAAAACCCTGCTCAGCCCTTGTTCGGGGCTCTCAGCACGGATCCACCACGTTGGTGAAATCTGGGAGCCCGAGCTTAAGCCCGTAATCAAACGCCCTTTGCTTTTGCATGCGTGACTCGGTCTCCCCAGTGGTCTCTGGTTGTTGGGGATATTGCGATCTGGGTATAACACGGGGACAGCAATGCCCTTCCCGCCCCATGCCTGAAGGTCATCCTCAGAATCTCCCCCATGCACACCCTGCATTTAACCTTGGCTACAAAGGACCTCACTGTATAGTGATGGGAATTGCGGTGGGGATACAGAACAACCTGTGAAAAATATCAAGAGGCGCGAGAAGAGAGTTATGAAGAGACAGTGAACTTTACCCAGGAGGCTGGAGGGAGATGTAAATGCTCAGAGTATTCAGAGAATTGTCTTGGAAAGACAGTAAGAAAGATCTTGCCAGGTAGGAAACAAAAGGGGGGATGGGGAAGGTTCCTGGAGTAGAGAAATAGCATGTGCAAAGGCCCTGGGGCGCACGGCCTGCCGGGGCCTGCTTGGGGAAAGGCAAACGGGAGGAGTGGTTTCTCAAACAGACCCGGTCCTGTTCTGTGTCAGCGGGCATTGTGTTAGCAGCTTATGGTGCTGTCACAAATCACCCCCAAACTGTGGCTTAAAAGAACACAAACTTATTACCTTACAGTTCAGGATGTCAGAGGTCTGAAATTGGGTTTGAAGAGGCTTAAAATCCATGTGTGTTCCACCTGGAGGCTCTTTGTCTTCTGCAGCTTCTGGAGCTTGGCCACCGTCCTGGACTTGAAGCTCTTCCTTCGTCTTGGGAGCCAGCAGGGCGGGACCTCCTAGCTTCTCTCTTGAACCCCTCCTTCCTTTGCACGCAGCAGCTCTGTGATCCTGCTACCATGCTAAGTGCCTTGTGTTAACCTGTTTGACCCTTATAATGTCCAAAGGGGTGGTTTATCCCCACGTTACAGACGAGACCAAAGCACTAAGGAGCGTGGCCACCAAGGGCCAGTGGAGACAGGATCTTCCATTCTGCTCAGAAGTCTGGATGTTATCCTTGGAAATCCCCACCCCTCCCAGTACAGAGGCTTAATGTGACCTTTTTTTTTTTTATTGTATTGTTTTTAAAAAAATTCCTTGTGTCTTTTTTATTTTGTTTGTGTAATTAGTTTTCTTTTTGTTTTTAAAAAATGCTTTTAAATAAAGTTTTTGTGCAGTAGTTTTATTTATTTTTTAAAGCTTATTTATTTATTTTGAGAAAGTATTTGAGAAGGAGAGGGGCAGAGAGAGAGAGGGAGACAGAGAATCCCAAGCAGGCTCCACAGGTCGGAGCAAAGTCCCCCACGAGGCTCAAACTCATGAACCGTGAGATCGTGACCTGAGCGGAAATGGAGAGTCAGATGCTTAACTGACCGAGCCCCCCAGATGCCCCCCAGCATTGTGATTTTAACACTGTTTTTCATGTCCAGGGCAGCAACATTGGAACATTATTATTAACTAAACTCTGGACTATTTTGGGTGTCACCAGTCTGTCCGGCAGGGCCGTCCCCTGCCCCAAGCTTCCCACGCTGCCTGCAGCAAGTTTGGTTTCCACCGAGACCCTCCAGAAGCCATCCGGAGGGCGGACTGATCTGAACACAAGTACCACCGCTGTCGGCCAAAGGCCCCACGCAGGAAACTGTGCGGAGAGTGTCCTGTGTCGCACACATCCTCACCACAATGACGTCATACTGTTATTTTCTCTAGTTTACTGGGGAGGACACCAAGGCACAGAGGTTTAGAATCTCACCCAGGGGGAGTGCGACGCTGGAGATGGAGATGAAGACTTAGATGAAGGGACCGCAGGGGTGGGGAGGGGCACACGTCTCGGAACTGGGGGCCCTGGTACCAGAGCGGGGTCAAGCCCAGGAGCCCCACGGGCCCTGCCACAGGCCCTTTGCACTTGCTGTCGTCTCCTGCACTGGCCTTCCCAAGGCTGCCTCTGCGCTGTCACCATCATTATAGGTGGTCTTGAGCACCTGCGCGTGTCGGGCATCTTGCCAGGTGCTGGGGACACGTGGGGCCTGTTTTCAGCCGGTGAGGGCACAGGAGACACGCGCGCGCGCGCACGCGGAAACAAATCATGGGGAGGAAGTCCTCGGAAGAAAACACCCAGCAGGGCCTGGGGCCTGAGCGTGGGAAGGGGCCCGCGCGTGGGCGGGAGCTGCGCGGGCGGCTCAGGCTGCGGCCCCAGAAGGTCCCTGACTCCGCTCTCCTTCCCTTCCCAGCTCTCCCGTTGTCTCTGTCCCACTAGGAAGCCAGCTTCGTCTGTCCGCGGGCCATCCCTGATTTGACACCCTACTCCCAACCCTTGGTGGAGGCGGGAAGCCCAGCCATCGAGAGAGGCAGCGGTGGCGAAATGAGTGACAGGATGAATGAACGGCGGTCCAGGATCCCCAGGCACTGACGGCTCAGGACTAGCTGGTGCCCAGGATGCGTGTGGAAAGCCACGCAGACCAGGCGGCTCAGCACCGGCCTGGGCGGGGAGGGGGCGGGGCTGGGGAGCTCACGGAGTCCGAGCCCCGCCCCCCCCATGTCTCCAAGCAGGTGCAGCCACGTGGCCTAGCCCTCGCCCAGAGAGGGGGCCCCTCCAGCCCCTGGCGGGAGAGCTTGGGAGGAACTGCCTCCTCAGTGGAGGGTCTCCTGCACAAGGCTGATTCCGGGAGCCGGGGAGGACCGTTGCTTTTGGGTTCTCACCCCTAGAAACAAGCGCTCCCACTACCCAGAACTCCCTTGGTTCTTCGTTCCTGACTGTGGGCTGCCGGGGATGGCTTCTTGGTCCCCATCTCTGTGCCTGGCACGTGAAAGGTGCTCAATAAATGTTTGATGAATGAATGAAATAATGTAATTAGGATTCTGGGGAGGGGAGAGTTGGAGGAGAGTCTTTTCAATCCTTAGGACTTGTCCCCAAGCATCCAGAAGGCCGCATTTGCATACAAATAATTGATATTCTAATTACAAATCATTTGTATTGATTTATTAAGCAGATCCCCAAAGGATCTCTAGAAGATAATTAGATTCCTTGCTCCGTAGAGGTAAGGAAGGCATATTTACCTCACTGTCCCCCAAGGCAGCGTGGGGGGGGGAAGAGCAACATGATAAATGTTTGATGAGGCAGGGCCCGAACAGGGTCTTATTGTGGGGAGGGTTTCCAGGGTCCCCACAGGTTAGGGGCTGGGGAGCAGGAAGCACATCGGGGGGGGGGGTGTTCATGTGCACGTACAATCTGAGTCCCTCTGCTTTCCCCAAGCCCAGCGATGGCCCGCATGTGGCCATCATGCTTGGATGGGCGCAGTGGTGGAGGGCGGGGGCCCCTCTTTCTCTCTCCAGCCAGGAGACAGAGCAAAGCACGACAGAGTGTCCCGTGGCCCCTCCAGGGAGTGACTGGGGCTGGGAGTGTGACACTTCTCCCCACCTTCTCTGTCTGCCTCCCCAGCCACCCCCAAAGAAATGACAACAGCTCGTAAGAAAACGTCTGTGGATCTAGGGATAGACGTGTTGTTATCCACCGGTATGCAACGGGAGGGGTCATCAGAGAGCTTGGCTGTTCTCACCGATCTGAATAAGAACAGTGCTTGCTCGTGTCCAGCGCCCCCACCGCCACTGCCCTGCAGCCCCGTGGCCCTCGGAGGACAGGAGCCCTGTGGCGGCCTGGCGGGCAGTGCCCGCGGAGAAGGAAGGTTGCCCTGCCTGCCTCACCCCCAGCAGGTGGGGGTAGTGGAGGGGCTGGGGGCTGAGGTCAAGAGGAAGAGGGGATAGAGGGAGAGAGACCAGGAGAGAGAAAGAGAAGGAAAGAGAGGGAGACAGAGAGAGGGGGAGAGGGTGGGGAGGAGGGAGGGATGGAGGGAGAGGAAGGAAGAGGGAGGGGGCAGGGAGAGGGAAGGGAGAGAGACAGAGAGAGGGATGGGGCAGAGGGAGGAGAGGGAAGGAGGGAGAGAGGGAGGCGAGGGAGGCAGCGGGGAGGGCTGACAGGTTGGAGGGGTTTAAAGACTGGCCCCTCCCCTCACACCTCCCTGTGCTCCGCTCCCAGGGGTGCTTGGGACCTGGATTCCCCGGTGACCCTTCTGGGTTCTCTGGAGGACACACCAACCCAGGCCACGACTGTGGTAAAGCAATGGAAGGATCCCCCTGGAATCCGCATCGAATGGAGTCGAATCCTTGCTGGGGCGCATTTCCTGCAGGGACAGGCCTGCCCCGCGGTGTGAGAACCCTGCAGCCTGGGGGGTCCCTAGGGGGGGCCTCAGGAAGGTCTCAGAGCTGCTGGCAGTGCCCTCAGCAGAAGCCCCCAGGGACACGTCTGTCATTGGAGGAGTGGAGTCTGACTGTGGGGAGGGCTGGAGGGAGGCGGCCTCACATGGGGGGGTCTGGGGGGATGAGGTGGGGTGCTCCCAGGACAGGGCGGGTCTGCGGTCCGGTGGGCACAGGGGCATGGCGGACAAGCGCCAGCGCACAGCCAGTGGGCACAGCTGCAGCCCTGAGGGTCACCGCTCGGACTAGCCAGGAGAGGGGATGTCTGGCCAATTCAGGGGGTTTGTTCCGGCTTTGGTCCGGCCCAGGATTAGAGGCGGGTCTTGGGTTTCTCCTCCGGGCCGTGCGTGTCTCCCGTCTGTAAGGTGGGGGTGATGGTCCCCCCTCCTAGATTCGAGGAGGGTTCAGCGAATGAATGAATGAATGTGAGTGAGTGAGTGAGGTTCTCAGTGCCGTGAAGCCAGCCCATGGCAAATCCTGGATCAAATAGTAGCGCTTATCACGAGGGCGCATTTCAGAGTCCCCCAGGACTCAGGTGTGACATCTGGGAGGCTTGCGGGCCTGTGAGCTTGGGAGAGTTTGTTCCTGGGGATGATCTTAATTGCAGGGAAGGTTTGGCGGTTTTTGATATTTTGTGAGGAAATGAGCTCAGCACATATGACCCCCCCCCCCCATCCAGGACACAAGGCATTAACAACTCGTCCTTTGGCCCCCCTGGCTGGCTCAGCGGGTGGAGCGTGCCCCTCTTGGACTCTTGATCTCGGGGTTGTGAGTTTGAGCATCGTGTTGGGTGTGAAGGTTACTTAAAACCAAATACAAAACTGGTTCCTCATCACGGCTTGGTAACTCTGTGAAGATCTCCACACTCCCCCAATCTTTAAATAAATGTAATTAATTTTTTTAATGTTTATTTTTGAGAGAGAGAGAGAGAGAGAGAGTGCGCACAAGCGGGGGAGGGGCAGAGAGAGAGCGGGAGACACAGAATCGGAAGCAGCTCCAGGCTCCGAGCTGTCAGCACAGAGCCCGATGGGGGGCTCAAACCCACAAACTGTGCGATCATGACCTGAGCCGGAGTCGGACGCTTAACCGACTGAGCGGCCCAGGCGTCCCTAAATAAATGTTATTAACTAAAAGCAAACACTTCTTAACTTCTAGAAATTACAAAAGGGTCCGCGTAGTGAAGACCTTCTGTTCTGTCCCCCGCATGTCGCCAAGGACCATGCTCAGCAGATGAATTCCCTTCTGGGGCCCTCGTGTTTGTGCCGTGATAATGCCTGAGGTGCCACAGGAGTCCGAAATCCCTGTCCTGATTTTTCATTTATTCATTCTTCAGCACTGAGATGTCGGGTCTTCCAGTGGCCTGAGTTTTAACGTTCGACAATCTGAATAATAAGTGATCATGTGTCACCCTCTGAAAGCTGGGGTCTGGGAGGCGAGGGGGGTGACAAGTGTCCGCGGTGGTGCCCTTTGCACTACTGACAGATGCTCCGTCCCTGGGCTGCCCTGGTGCTTCCCACCTTCTCTCTGCTTCCTCCTGCTCAGCCCCTCGAATGTGCCGTCATCAAGCTGCACTGCTGTGAGCCAGCTGGGGCTCTCGGCAAATAAATCATTTGTATTTTCTTCATTTCGTGTTTGTGGTGTGTACTCATGGGCATGTGTGGGCGTGTGTACTTCTTTAAACCACAGCATTATGAAAAGTCAAGACAAATTTTTTTATTTTTTAGCTGTATTATCAAAACAATAAAGAAGTCCCTAATGGCTTCGTGGTGAAAAAAAAAAAGAAAAAGCAGGCACTAAATGCGCTGTGGTTTTGTAACAGGCAGTTGGAGGCTAGGACTGGTAATGGAATTTATAGGTTTATTATCGGGACGATTAATACTATTGATTTACATGGCTTTACTGCTTGCCATCATTAGGTATTCAGTCACCCCACAAAGTTGCATCATTATCATTTTGCAAATAAAATCACACTCGGACTCACGGAGGGAGCAGCCAAAGTCTCCGCACAACCACTGAGTCAGCAGAAAAAGGGACTTCTGGCTGGCCTGGGAGCCCTCTTTGAAACACGAGCCCCGGGGCCATTCATTTCAGAGGCGATTTCCCAAGTAAATGCAATTTTCTTCTCCTTCTTGAAACGTTCTCTTCCAGATTTCCGGATCGCTTAAATCTGCGCATCATCTTAAACTAGCTCATGCCAAGGAGCCCTTCCGGGCTGGTGAGGTCTTCTTCAGTTCGAGGTGGCTGTGTTTTTCGGGCGGGGTGGGGAGGGGAGGGCGAGGGCCAGGGGGGTAATTTGATATTCTCGATAATCATCTCCATATACGGACTCTAAGAGGCTTCGGAACCTCAGCACCCACAAGGTTGTTGACAGGCCATTTATAAGAACTGCCACTTGGCCACGCATGTTCCCATCTCTTATTACATTCGGAAGATTTGTTTTGAGAGAAGTAATTTAAGAACAGGGCCAGCAACCCCACGGGGATCCCACTTCTTTAACATGAAGCTATCATGTTGGAAATAGGAACTGGAAGGATAAATTCAAGCAAAACATGGCTGGTGGGAGAGCGCATGATCTCGAGGGCCCGGCCGAATCACCGAGGGGTCCAGACTGCAGATCCCCTGCTGACAATGAACCCCCGTGTCACTGTGGCCCTTTCTGCTCACTTTCTTTCTTTTTTAAAGTAAAAACGACAAAACTATGCTGTGTTCTCGTTTGTATGCAAAGGCAGGACGCCGCGCCACTTCGGGGCAGCGGACTGAAATGGGAACGCTGATGACGGCACACGGTGGCCCGGCCTCTGTGCCCCAGACTGCGCCTTACTCCCCTCCCATTTCCATTCACAACCATACCGTTTTCTTCTTAAAAATGTCCGGTCTCGAATGGAATGGAGACTTCACAGCATTCTCCTTCTGTTTTCAGTCTATTTTTTTTTAGTGGAGGCCTGGAGGTAACATTCTCGGCTGAATATTAGTGAGGACCTGGTCCTCTTTCCTGTCTCCACCCCCTTTAAGAGCAAAGCCTGTGGTTCTATCAACCTTAAAAAGGCAATCTCTGCGTTCTTACGGTGTTTCCTGGAAGATGCGGGAAGGTTGTGCTGAACATTAAAAAAAAAATCGAAGTGACCAGAGGCCGGGTTAAAAATCATAATGAACAAACTGATTCATTCTGACAAAGTGTTAGAAGTCTTTCCTCCTTTCCTCTCTTTTAAAAAAAAAAGTTTATTTATTTATTTTGGAAGAGAGCGAGCATGCAGAAGGGGGAAGAGGCAGAGAGAGAGGGAGGGAGAGGAGAGAGAACCCCAAGCGGGCTCCGCGCTGCCAGCGAGGAGCCGACGTGGGACTCTGCCCCCCGAACCACGAAATCGTGACCTGAGCTGCAGCCAAGAGTTGGAAGCTCAGTCGGTTAAGCGTCCGACTTCGGGACTGCATAAGGGACCGCTTAACCGACTGAGCCACCCCAACGCCCCCTCTTCCCTCTCTCTTAGACGCACCAGTGATGGTCACTTGGAAAGGGTATAGAAGTGACCATTTGACTCTCCTGGGAGGAAAATTCAAGAAAGCTGAGATGCTTCACTTCCCAACAAATGCTGACATTTTTAGTAGCAAAATCATGTTTTTGGCTAGTTTTATTATAAGTCAAACAACCGGAAATTTTAAAAGGCTTTGCATTTTATTTTATAATTTGCCATCGGAATGGCAATCTAGTTCTTAACTTTTAATGGGAAGAAAAATCTGCAATAAACATCAAAGTTGCTGGGAAACCCAGGTCCGTCCGTGATGTGGTTCTTCTCTGCTCTAAGGCAGGCGGCCAAGTGCTTGTGGAAAAATAAAGCTAATTTGTTTAGTGTATGCATTTAAAACGCTCCTGTTTGTTTCGGGCGTGTGCTAATTTGTTTCTTCCTTTTTGGCATCGAGTCATTCTCTTTTCTTTGGCATCTATAAATAAGACTGGTTTCCAAACAGTACTATTTTGACAGGCGGTAGACTAATATTCCTCTTCCTAACATGTATTTATTTATATCCCCTCTACGAGGATTCAGAGCAGCTTGAAAAGATTTGCATCAAGTATCAAAATAAACAAGTGCGTGAAGTTCCACACACTTGCTCTAAATGTGGCTCTTAGCTTTTTTAGTGACCACGTTGAAGGGGAGGTGTGTGGTTTATTTCGTAAATTCTTATTTAATTCCAGTTAGTCAACATACAGCGTAATACTAGTTTCGGGTGTAGAATACAGTGATCCGACATTTCCAGACATCACCCTGTGCCCATCAGAGTAAGTGGTCTCTCCATCCCCATCACCTATTTCTCCCCACCCACCTCCCCTCTGCTACCATCAGTTTGTTCTCCATAGTTGACAGTCCTTGGGGAGACCTGGGTGGCTCAGCTGGTTGAGCATCTGACTCTGGGTTTGGGCTCAGGTCACGGTCCCAGGTCGTGGGACGGAGCTGTGTGCTGGCTTTCACGGTGAGTGTGGGGCCCGCGTCAGCTTCTTTCTCTCTCCCTCTCCCCTCTCCCCTGCTTGTGCTCTAAAATAAATAAACTTAAAAAAAAAAAGAGAGAGTCTGTTTCTTGGTTTGTCTCTTTCCCCCTTTGTTCATTTGTTTCTTAAATTCCACGAGTGAAACCATAGATTTGTTTCTTTGACGTTTTGCTTAGCATAATACTTTAGCTCCATCCATGTTGTTGCAAATGGCAAGATTTCCTTCTTTTTGATGGCTGAGTCATGTTCCCTTGTGTGTGTGTATATATACACACACACACTACACCTTCCTTATCCATTCGTCAGTGGATAGACACCTGGGCTGTTTCGCTATTTGGCTCCTGTCAGCAATGCTGCACCAGACAGCGGAAGGGGCAGTGTCCCTTTGAATCACGGGAGCATAGGGCCATTCCAGTTTCACCTTTCTGGGGACCCCCACCCTGCTTTCCAGAGCGACCGCACCGTCTGCTGTCCCACCTACTGTGCAGGAGGGTTCGAAGGGGAGAGGGGTGTTTAAAAAAAATTTTTTTTTACATGTGTTTATTTTTGAGAGAGACAGAGTGCGAGCAGGGGAGGGGTAGAGAGAGGGGACACAGAATCCAAAGACAGGCTCCAGGCTGTCAGCACAGAGCCTAATGCGGGACTTGAATTCGCGAACTGTGAGATCATGACGTGAGCCAAAGTCGGACGCTTAACCGACTGAGCCACCCAGGCGCCCCTGGGAGAAAGAGTAAGATGCATGACACTTCAGTCTATCTGTTCAGCCAGTTTCCATTCAGGATCTGAGACAGCCTTAGGGTGCAGGACTCCGGCACTGTCGCTGGTTATTTAATAAGAAAAACCCCACACGCCCACGCAGTAACTAAGTGGACACAAAGCTCGGAGAGAAGGAAGGCGGCCTTGTCACCGCAGCCTCTTCCCTTGGAGCCGGTGCCCACTCACAGCTCGGAGGCCGCATCTCCGCATCTTAAAAGCCCGTGTTGTGAAGGCACGTGCGGGGCCTCAGTTCTATCCGGACGGCGTCCACGCCACATGCACATTCACGTTGGCTTTGTTCATTCAACTACACACTGGGCAACTTTCCACCAGTCTGTACGTGACGGCGTGCTCACGTTCTGTCCCCATCAGTTATACACAAACTATGAGCAAGGCCGCAGTGCTGGTCTTGACCCAGGAATTCTTGCACGGCACCTGTGTGTGTGTGTGGGGGGGTGGGGTCCTTAAATGTGGATCATTTCATTTCCTGAAGGTTCTTTTGCTTTGTCGGCACTCTTAGTAAACCAAAGATAGTAACCCACACCTCTGTATACGTACCATTTCCTCCCATTTTTTGGCTCACCTGTTTTTTTTTAATATCCTTTTTTTTTTTTTTGAGAGATCTGAGATAGTGAGGGCATGCAGGCATGCACCGAGGCACACGAGCCGGGGAGGGGCAGAGAGAGAGGGGCGAGAAAGAATCTCAAACAGGTTCCCGGCTGAAAGATCCATGAGATCATGACCTGGGCTGGAATCAAGAGTCGGATGCTTAACCGGCGGAGACCCCAGGAGCCTCTTTTGGGGCACCGTTCCGCTCTGGTCAGGGCCCTTCCCTGCTCTGTCTTATCGCAGAGCCGACGGAGGACGGGAGAGCGGCCCGGGCCTGTGGGCCTGGCCTTGTCCTCCTCCGTCCACGCCCACGCGCAGTGCAGCTCCAGCCGGTGCCTGAAGGGTAAGGACTAAGGAACACACTCCCTTTCAGGAACAGTTTAAAAAAGCCCTGCAAACATATATTGAACGGGAAAATGGAAATTCCACTCTGAGATCCCACACACCGCTGCGGGCATGGCTAAGATGGGGAATGCATCCGGTGTTGGCAAAGGCGCCGGGCAGCTGGACCCAGACTGCAGGTGGGCGTTACGCGCAGACGCTGCGTAAGAAACTATCTACGGGGGCGCCTGGTGGCCCAGCCGGTTCAACGTCTGACGCTCTTGATTTTGACGCTGGGCCTGATCTCGCGGCTTGTGAGTTTGCGCCCTGTGTCGGGCTCCATGCTGTCAGTGGAGAGCCTGCTTGGGATTCTCTCTCTCTCCTCCTCTCTCTGTCCCTCCCCTGCTCACACTTTCTCTTTTAAAATAAATAAAAAGAAGAAAAAGGAAAAGTGTATCCACTAAAGCAAAAATAAACAGACCCACACATACATGTGCAGGTCTGATTCCGGTTTCCCCTCGGACCTCGAAGGCCAGCTAACACCATTAACATTTCTGGGGGCGGGCCTAAAGATGGAGGCTAAGACTAGTCCCGCCCTACCTGAGGGTCCCGGGTCCACTCATTGGTTAAAGTTACTGTCAATGATGGGATGCTATATTGATTGGACCCCTGTACCTGTGTCACCATTTCCTGTAACTCCCCTTCCCAAACTCATAAAAGGCCCTGCCCCGCCATGTTCGGGGCTCGCTCCCCGTCGATCCAGTGGGTTGTTGAAGTCTGTGAGCCCGAGTGTAGGCTGGCCGGGCCTACACTTGTCATAAAGCCCTTTGCTTTTGCATGCGTACTTTGGCCTCCCTGGAGGCCTCTGGTTTTTGGGGGCGATTTTAAAATCTGGGTACAACACATGTACCTCCCACGACCAGTAATCTCATCCCAGGGGCGTGCACACGGCACCGCAGACGTGTATAAGAATGGCTGTCGGGGTACGTTCAGAACGGCACACTCTGGAGATGATGCAGCGCCCGTGCGCGCCGAATGGCCGTCAGTGGCGGTCGAGTCACACGGCGGGATAGGACACGGCTGTGAGGACGAGTGTGAACAGTGCGCACCCCGTTGAATGACAGCCAGACCGGAACCACAGGGGGTGTGCGTGTCAAGTTCAAAACCAGGCACAAAGGACCTGCGGTGTTAGAGAGCAGGATAGCGACTTCGCGGAGGCACGAGGTGGGCCTTCTGGGTCATGGCGGTGCTGCTTTTCGATCCCAGTGGCTACAAGGGTGTCTCCTTTGTGAAAACTTAATGAGGCTCACACTGTATTTATGGGGTTTTCTGTGATGTTCTACTTCAGAAAAAAATGCAAAAAAACCCAACAAACTAATGACAAATAGTTTGTTAAAATGGAATCAGATAAAGATGATCAGGGAGATGGCTTTTAAAAACAAATTAGGGGAGGGGTGCCTGGGTGGCTCCATCGGTTAAGCATCCGACTTTGGCTCAGGTCATGATCTCACGGTTCCTGGGTTTGAGCCCCGTATCGGGCTCTGTGCTGACAGCTCGGAGCCTGGAGCCTATTTTGGATTCTGTGTCTCCCCTTCTCTCTGCCCCTCTCCCACTCGTGCTCTGACCCTGTCTCAAAAATAAAAAAAGTAAAAATTAAAAAGAAATACAGATTAGGGGCACGTGGGCGGCTCAGGTGGTTGAGTGTCTGACTTCGGCTCAGGTCATGATCTCACGACTTTGAGCCCTGCGTCGGGCTCTCTGCTGTCAGTGCAGAGCCTGCTTCGGGCCCTCTGTCCCCCTTTCTCCCTGTCCCTCCCCCGTACTCTCTCTTTCTCAAAAAGAAGTAAGTATTTTTAAAAAGTTATATGGTCAAATATATTACAAAAAAACACAAGCACCCAGTCACCCGAAGTGCTTGTTCTCCGCTAACGCTGCGCCGAACGTCAGCCGCGGAGCTGTCGTCCCCAAGTATCAGCTTCCCGTTTCACATGAAGGGAATGGAACTTGGAGAGGTTGAGAGCTCTCTCCAGGGCCACACAGCCTGGAAAGGGGCTAGTCCGTCCATCTGCATCCTCCCCGGCGCCCTCCCTGGCCCGCGTCGGCGCCCTCTACACAAGCACAGCATGCAGAAAAAGGCGCTTCTGTGAGAGGGACGTGGAAGAGAGGCTGAATGGTGCTGAGGGAGGGATTCCGGGGTTCGAGTCAATGCCAGAACACAACGGCCCCTTGGAGGAGGCCCCACAGAGGCCGGGAGATGCTGCGAAGCCCTTCCTCACTCCACAGATGCTGGTGTGGCCCTGGCAGCCCTGCCCCGCCTCCACCTTCACCGAGGGAGGTCGGACGTGGCAGCGGCTGGCAAGGCTGTGCCACTTCGCCAGAAGTGTTCAGACCGCTTCAGAGTATCCGGCCAAGGAAGAGATGTGCTCAATACTGCCACAGAGAGAGACCAGACCACCGGAAAGGCAAGTGCAGGTATTTGTAAACATAGCATTTTATTAACAAAGTGTTTACACCCTTCTTACAATACAACAAACCTCGGAGTGATTTAGCATGTAATACTCTATAAAAGTTGATTATAGAATACGCAGGCTAAAACAATACAGGGCAATGAAAGTACGCCAAATCTACACCGCTTGCAAACTACCTTCCACCAGCGTTACGTATACAAAGGAAAATCTCACAACAATGAAAAATCAAAAGCTCTAGTTTTCTTTTGTCAGCATCTAGAAACAATACAGACATCACATGGTTTACATGTAGACTTAGGTCCAGCCCAAGGTAACGCCTGCAAAAATAAAGTCTTTGACGTCAGGGGAGCTTGGCCACCCTCCCCCCGACACACTCCATCATGGTCATCAAGCGATGTGACATGCGGTGAAGCCATGGCCAGACATGTGGGCTGTTTACAGTGCTACGGAGTGGCCTAAACTGTAAGCAACTTAGGTGTGTGCGTGTTTCATAATAGATGCTCTTAGAGAAAGGCACAGATATCTTACTCCTTGCATCGGGTCTTGAAAAGGCATGACATTCTTAGGAGACATAAGAGTTGCTGGTATGACAGACAGCATAGCTTCTATTTGTTTATTTTTTTTGTCATTTTTAAAGGTCGAGGCTCAGTTCCACAGCTGTTTCTCTTCAAGACTTCACACGTGTGTCTTCACATGCTTAGCAGAGCTCTGTCACAAACGACGCAACGTTCTGACAAACTATCTCATCACCGACTCTAAAAACCGTTCTGTCACTCAGTCCTGTGGCCGCCGTCCACCGGTGCCACGCCCTCCCTCTCCGGAAGCACTGAGCTCCCCACCTACAATCGGCCTCTGAGATTTCGGCCAGCGCTCGCTGGACGTGGCGGGCACAGCCCACCGCCGTGCCCGGAGTGGGGCGGCCCAGGGAGAGCGCCACCTGCACTAAGGAGGTGGCTGGTGCTGTGGGTCCTTCAGGGGGAGCCCGCCACAAAGTGGGAAGAGAAGTAAGGCAAGAAGTCTGTTTCGATCACAGAGAAGGCAAGACGTCAATTCTTGAGAAGGTCACGGGCATGATGGACACTGATGTGGATGACTCCTTAGGCGAAATGATAGAATGACTGGGCAGGCAGAGAGTGAAACAAGACAACTCTTTTCCAGGGCAACACAGCTCTGTCTACACAAGACAACAAACAGCTGAAACATGGAGCCACCCGTCAGCTGCTCTGACCGGCCAGCTGCCGAGAATTCCCCCGCCAGGGCCCAATCCACCGTCACTCCAACATCACGTGCACGGCCCACATTAAGACCAAGTTTCTTCAACTGTGTAATAACCTCATCTGCGGAGTTGGCGGAGGCACACAAACTTCAGCCTTGCCTTCCGAATGTTTCGGGGAGGGGGGGGGCGCAGACTACTCAAGCACATGCTCGATGAGAAAAGTGATCAAGCACAAACGGTGCCAGAACAAAGCCCCAGAGCGGGACGCCCGCCCCAGAGTGGGGGTGGGGCATGCCACCTGCCACACGCCAGCTGGGGAGCCGGTGGGCTCTGGGCTCGCCTGTCGGAGGAGGCGGGCTCTCCTTTCCTACACCCCAACACAAGCCGTGCGAGTCTCCTGGACGATTTCAGTGCTGAGGATGACCCGCCTTAGGCGCAGTACACTCTTTTAAAGATGAGGTCAATCCGTGAGCAATTGCTTCATGAAACAACAAAAAGTCCCTGAATCAAGAGTGGCATCGACACCAGTGTGTTTTGCTTCTGCCACATGGTTAAGGGAATCCTAAGATCTGGAGTTTCAAACTGCCAATTACAAAGGTCTTTTTCAAAAAAATCATTATCTTAGGATTTCCCAGTAATTAGCTGAATTCTGGGCACTTGGATTCCTGTTCATGGAGAGCTACCCAGAACCGTGTTTGTTTCGTTTATGAAGTGTGTTGATGAGGTGCGGGGCACCGGAATAAACAGAAACATTTTTGTTGTTGTTAAATTTGTTCAGACCCTGTGGCATTAACTCCAGTGTTTCCTGATGACACGCCCCCGTCTTACTGTCTAAAACAGTCAATGCAATAAAAGGGGAAGATGGAAGGTTTAAAATTTTTTATTAAACTTCGGAATCCCTTTGTTTTGAAGCCGAAAATATCCTAGCATCTATAATTGATTATACTCCAAAAGGAAAGAACAGAGATATTAGTTATTTCCGATGGTGCAGACCATCAAATTAAAGTTGATCTATGCCTACTGGGAGTCCCTCTAGATTTGGAAAGTAAATCATTTTCCTAGACGCTCAGAGAATCCTGAAGGACAAACAGAGAAATATGGGGATTCTCAGTTTTGTTGATTGACTTCCTTCATTATGTCTAATGAAACTTCATCACGCCGGATCTCTCTTACCATTCTCTTAGATTGAAAAATGTAATACCCTTCTAATATTTTTTAGGCTTTCATTTGCACATAAAAGAGGACAAATGCCCCCAGCATGCCATTAATGTTTTTTTGCAAATGAGGTAATCAGATTGCCTGGATTTCTATTACTGGAAAGGACGTCAAGGGACTCTGCTGTCCAGAGGAACTCACAGAGGTCATGGCTTTCACGCCTAGGCGACATTTCCACTCCGCGACCCTTTTCTAAAACTATGCAGTATGAGGCGTGTCTTTCGGATAAACCTGTTGCCTGGACGGCTTTTTCTAACAGCACCACAGGGGTTCAAGTAAGTCTCCTAAACATCCCCTTGCGTGGCGACTACATCGGTGATGCGCTGAGCTAACTGAAGGCAGGTGTGCAGTAAGAGCTTGGTCCTTAACGGGGCCTTCCGTTTCTTCCTTTAAAATACATGAACCGTTAAGAGGTAGAGGATCCCCCGGAGTCGAGCAGTGAACAGAAGTCATGCTGCCAGTCCCTTTAAAACACATTTAAACACGGAAGACTGCCCACAAGCTCACACCATCTAGCGTATGGCTGCCTTTATGTTTCCTCGTCAGAGAGGTGGGAGGGACGCTTACAGAAGACAGAGTGCAGAGGAGGGCCAGCCTGGCTCTGTGGGCTGTCTTCCCCGCCACAAGGCCGTGAGGCAGGTGCCTAGCAGGTGTCAGACGTAAGGGGCTCCCAGTGACTTTCCCAAGAGGGAAAGGATTCTCTCATTTCTCATGCCGGTTCTTGCAGAGACGTGTGAACGGGCAGGGGCTCGTCTGCCACACATAACCTACCACATGCTTCTATCTTACATGACCAAGGGGCCAGGAAACATGTTCTGAGTGCTTTGGAACGAAACAAAACAACAGACGAGTGGGAAAAAGTGCTAGTAAGGATTTATAGATCTTCTTTCGCAGCTCACCCACGGAAAGTAACGGGTGCAGACGGCAATGAACAAAAGCCTTTCCACGCTCTGAGGTGGACACGCCAAGCCGCGCAGTGCAAGCGGAATCGAGCCTGTCCGTCCGAACACAGGACCGTGAAAGTCCAGATGTTTTGGTCTGACATCGCCAGGAAAGCCACGGAAGGGTTCTCAAAAGGCCATTTTCATTACGATGGTCTCCCAGAGTTTGAATTCAGAAGGTCTCCTAGACCTGTTCTCCTTCTTGAGAAGAGAAACATAAATACAAGACTCAAAAGAGAAGGTCTAGAAATTAAATGTGGTCTTCTTTCCCTTTTTAATGCATTTAAATATAATGAGAAGTGATCACCTCGAGCAGGGGGAGGGAGGTCAAGCCTCTAATACAGAGGGCTCAATCCTCCAGATGCGGGGGGGGGGGGCGTCTGCTTCAAACAAAATCATAAATGGGCATCAAGGAAAGTGGTATTTTTGAGGAAGGAAATCTTTCAGCTGCTCCGTGTCACGCTCAGCCTGCCTGGGGCTGAAAGCAGGTGATGGAGTTTCATTTGGAACCAGAAGGGCTTCTAATAGGTACTTCTCTCCAATCACTTGTTACAGAGAGTTTAAAGTGAAGGACACTTAATCATACTCTTACTTTATGTTCTTTTAATCACCAAATGATGGTTAATTAGTTATCACAGAATCAGAAAAACACTTGTGTGAAAGGAGCGTTCTGGAGACCGATGACGGCTCCTGGGCCTGGACACCTGCAGAAGAGCTCACTCCAAGGTCTCCGAGAGGGATTGACAAGCCCGAGCTAATTAGGGAGTTCTCGCTTTCCAGTCCCCAAAGTTTTCTCAAATGGCCCTTTGTCAGAAGGGAACCAAAAAGAAGGATTTTGGAGATGGGCCGTGTCTCAATTCCTTTGAAATCTAGCTTTTTTCTCCGAAGATAAAAAGATAAGGTAAGATAAAACAACAGAGACTGTACGTATGATATGTCTGTTAGATCACTGCATGGTCCGGTCCCTAATCCAGCATGTGTTCAAAATAAAAACACTGCTTCTGCCTTTAATCTTCCTCTTTCGCATCACACAAGCAAACAAAACGAGTGAGAACGTTCTGGACCGAAGCTAAGACTTTACTGCTGCTGAGCAGTAAGAGGAGGGACCAGGAGGAGTGGCGTCTCGTCACTTCCCGAGGCGTCTGATGGAAACTGGGAGGGAGGAGGCGCCGTCAGCATGGGGCCCAGGGCGGGGCTCGAACCTACAAACGTTGAGATCATGACCCGAGCCAAAATCAAGAGTTGTGCGCCTAACCGACTGAGCCCTTGGGCACCGCGCATCGCCTGTTCTCTGAAGAGTGTCCAACGCAGGGCCGTGACCCGAGGAGAGGCTCTCCATGCGGGGAGGAGGAGCAGAAGTCGTGAAGAGAGAACAGCGAGGGAGGGAAGACGGGGCAGCGACCACCTTCCCCTGTGCACCCAGGCACCATGAAATCACCGACAGATTTGGAGGAAAAAATGTGAAGGTCACAGATCAGCCTCATCTTTTGGTGAAATCAGGGAGAAAGGGCCACACACCCATCGAGTCAAGCAACCTTTGTTTTCATTTTGTTTGCTGTCGCGGAGATGGAGGTCCAGCAGTAGGAACGTCTGGACACCACAGGGCCTGGGCCAGATGTCCTGCCCCATCTGGATGCATGGGAAATACAGTCCGCCCCTCCCCCGTTCAGGTGTGGGCCCCCCCCCCCGCCCCCCCTTGGACCCATGCGTTTTCTCGAAAACCTGCCTGATTTCACGGTGGGAAGGAGGCAAGAGGCTGGGGGGTACAGAGTCCGTGTAAACACAGCGTTAGGATCTTCCCCAACTACATTCCTTCCATATGATTTCAGTAAGAGAATAAACAATTCCAAATGCTTAGGATCTCCACCAAGGAAAAGGGAATCGTTTTTTACTTAATCTGCGTTATAATTTTCCCATTAAGATCTACCCATGTCAAGTGGGGGGCACAGGAAAATAACAATTATTTTTCAAAGTTTCGACTGTTCAGCTTAAGGATAGCTCTGAAAACACAATTTAGTTTGAAACTCAAGCTGTTTCATTTCCTATTTAATCTTGTAAATTTCCTTCCCGTACAATACTCAGGTTGGAAGGGTGCCAAATTAGACCAGGAGCAAATTGTCACCAACTTCACGCCAGTGCTTTATTTTTAGATTATATTAGAAACCTCATTAGGCTCCCTGAGGGAAAGAGTGTTAACCATTGACGGAGGCAGGGGAATAAAGGAAACGGGAAGATAAGCTGGATTGTTAACAAGGAAAGCTCGCTTAGAACACGTGTCTGAGGTTGCTGTAAATGCTACAAGCAACTGATCACCAAGACCAGGTGGAATGACTTGAACTTGGAGCTTAGTCTGTTCCCCCCAGGCTAGCAAGGGCTAGTCAGGCTCGGCAAAGCGGCATAGGTCTTTATTATGATTTCCAGATGGGGGTTGGGGGGAGGGTGCGGGGAAGGCGAGGCACAGGCATCCGCAAGGTGCGCGGGCCAGGCGCTCTGCCCTCGCACAACACGGATGGGCTTCCGCGTCTCAACCGCCGACGGGCGTTAAAGTGGGCGGGCAGACGAAGACGCGGGGTGCGGGAGTAAAGGGCGCGCTGGAGGAAACAGAATTTATTCACGTATTTACATAATTTGTAATCTTTAAGCAACAGTCGCATAAATATAGAAGACAACTTTACAAATGCTGGGCAACGGACAGAGCTGGCTTCCCCACCGTTCATGCCACTTTGCTTTCTCTCTTCTTCCTCTTTTTAAACCCGGCTCGTCAGTCCCGACACATGAGTTCGGCTCCTTCCAGGCACCTTCTCTGCCACTGCCATCTGGACCGTGAGAGCGGGTTTACAAAGGTGCCAGCAATCGGTCTTGTGACGCGCACAGGACAAGGTGGGCATGCCAACCTCGGGTGAGCCATGCGTCCGTTGGTTCTGTGTTAACTTACTGGATGCATCACGGGCTAAAGTCTTCAAGGAAAAGTGCTTTTGAGATGGTGGGGACGGAGGCATTTCCATTGGGCCTATAAAGAACCCGTTTTAGCTTCATGTAACAATTGCCGACCCTCCACTCACGATCACCTACCACATCTTAAATGATACGACCCCTCAGCAGGGGTCATGGGAAGCCAAGGAAACGACCATCTCCACAAGGTCTTTTCTCCCTCGAGAACCTCGAAAGTGCTAATTTTCCCTTTACAAATGTTACATAAAATCCTGATTATAAAACTACTCAACAATTTAATCCCGCCATCTGTACAATCACACGTTCCTCTTCGCAAGGTCAGAGGCCAGGGGGGCAGCCCCTCCGCCGCACCGCAGCCTCTCCCCACGGCGGAGGTCCGCGGGCTGCAGTGTTACTGCCGCAGTCTCCAAAGAGGAAGTGGAACCGGCCAATTTTTCTGAATCCATTCTGCACGAAGAAGACCCTACGCCGCGCGGCGAAGCCCGCCAGCCGGGCCCCCCGCCCTCCTGCGAGCTCCCCGACCACCTACTTGGTCGCCCGGTCCGGGGGGGCCGCGGCTCGGTCAGCAGCAGCTGCGCTGGGGCTCGGAAGGCTGCCTCCGGAGCTTGAAGCCCTTCCCGCCGGACGGGGGGCTGGCATCGGCGGACGGGATTCTTCGACCTAGACAGCGAGAGGAGGGAAGGGAACGAGCTTTAGTTTTCCGATCGGTCCCTTCTCAGAGGCAACGATGGCGCAGATGCAAACTGACAGGTTTCACTAAAGTAAAAGAATATCACGTTTTCCATTTCTGACTTGTCAAAAGTTGCGGAGGCAGCGGCGAGAGCTCACGGAGGCCCCTCGCCCGGGGGTGCTCACGCCTTCCGTGCCCACGGAATTCCTATGGAGTTCCACGTTGGCACATCACTAACTAAGGCTCAGACTTTTCTCGGATGACCTCAGTCCTACTCCTGTCCTGTTTCTACTCAAGGGTCCAAACAAGGGCGTCTCGTTGCATTTAGCAGAACTGTTTTTAACTAGGAACAAATTACGTGGTGACCAAACATCTTAAGCAGGAAGTATACGCGTCCCAGTAAACAAAATCCCACCCGAACAGGCCTGTCCCTCGGCCACGGGGCAGTGGCCGTCCACAGACACGTGTGCACGGACCCGCACGCCCCCTCTAGCCGCCCTCCTCCGGCCTCGAGGGGAGCAGCCACACGCGCGGCCGTCTACCTCGTCGCTTCCGCTGACCGTGTCCTGGGGGCTGTTCCCCGCTCGCCGTTTCTAACCGCTCAGTGCGACCGCGCCGTGTGGGGGGAGGCGCGCTGTGTGTGATTTACTTAACCGCTTCCCTGTTGATGGATATTCACTTTGTTTCCAACACTGTATTAACAGCAGCGTAAAAATCATGGCTGTGAACTAACGTGTAAGATAAATTAACAGGAGTGCAAGAACTGGGTCACGCTATTCTACTCCCGGGTGTCTATCTGACACCTACACCACACTCCCAGTGTCTGTCTTGCACAAATGCAAGAAGGACGTGCAATCTAAATTCTGACAGATGCCGCCCAAGCGCTCTCTGAAGAGGCCATGCCACTTCATCCTCCTACCAACGATGCATGAGTGCGAACGGGTTTCCTTTTACTGCTCGGTGAAGTATAACGGCAATTTCGGGAGAAACTTTAAATCACCATCCACCTGCCCGGCCGGTGACGCAGGGGCTGCGTCCACGCACAGAGGCCTTCCTGAGGCCCTCTCACGCCCAGCTCTCCAACACCTCCGACACCGGAGCCAGCCGGAAGCCAGAAGCGCGTCACTTATTTGCTTACAGAACTGCGTTCCTTGAGTTAGACCCTAAACTCCGTGAAGGAAAAGGCCCTGTCTCTCCATCTTTGTTTCTGGTATCCATTTGGCATGGTACCAGGAACGGAGGGGCTCTGAAAGCACGGAATGAATGGGCCCACGCATATTTCAGCACAAGCAGGGCTGAGATGGGCTCTGCCAGCTCTCGGGTCGGTGGGCGCCACGCTTGAGCAGCCTGCACACTCAGGTGCGTGGCCCACGGCGTGGTGTCTACACCAGAAGGCGCCTCCAGAAGGTCCTAGGACGGCTGTTGCAGTGCCTGTGCACAGCACTGTGGGGAAACTGCACATTTACTTCAAACCTTTACTAAAGCTTCTTCTCATTGCACGTTTCTCATAAACAGAGGGCGGGAGTCCAGCAGGTACTGAGAGTCTTAGAAGAAGACAGAGGAGCAGCTCTTCATGACCTGGGAACAGACCACGATCTCCTACACAGGAGCTAAAACATGCTAACCGTAAACAGAAGCAAGGATAAATTGGATTACGTTAAGATTAAAAACACCAGCTCATCAAAACACTGGGTTCACAAAGGAAAGCCAAGCCACAGAGTAGATCTTACTAGGGCACATGATCAACGGTGGACTTGAATGCAAAATAGGTGATACACACAGTTAAGAAAAAGGCAGACAGCGCAACAGGAAAGCGGGCAGGAGCTCACGAGAGAGGACATCCGGGTATTTTCACATCAGCCTCAATAACCACCCAGCCATGGGCGCACTGCCATTCCCCGCAGACCAAGCCCCGTGGAACCGTGAGGAGGGGCCGGGGCGCTGGCTCGTGTGACTGCTTTGAGGACGGTTGGCAGCAACCTCCTCGGGAGCACCTGCACACCCGGGGACGTGGCCATCGTTCTGCGTCCACCCAGCCCTGAGAAGCAAGCGTGCGCGGCGCGTGCGCACTGGACTCAAGGCACAGTGCTCCCGGAGGGGCCATCGGCAGCAGCTCTGAACCGCAAACGTCTATCACACGGCCGCGCGGACACTGTCCCCTCCTCCACACCCACACGCACGCATACACGCTCCTCGGTCAGGAGTGAGTCAGGCAATGATCCGGAAGAATCTGACAAACGCAACGCAGAGCTACAGAAGCTGACGCAAAAGAATACAGTATGTTTAAAAAAAGAAAGCAGCATGAAAGGAGACCACACAAATCTGAAGGGCCAGCGGGCAGGGCAGCGGCTCCCTTGGGGGGACAGAAGAACTGGGACGGACGCGGGAGCCCCTGGGTGCGCCAGCTCTCGGTCTGAGCGCTGATCATGGGGGAGCACCCAGTCCGTGAGAACTCCTCGAGCTCCGGAGCTCCGGGCGCCCTCGGTCCGCGCACCCTGCAGTAAGCAGTCGGCGCGCCGGCACCTTGCGGATGCGGCCCTACCTCACCCGGTGAGCAGGGAACTCAATCCACATCTCTGCATTTCTCTAACCTTTGGGAACAGAGATTTTATTTTTTTCCACAGTTAAAATGGGTAGGTACGTGCTAGGTTTTATTTAAGAATTTTCATTGTTGGCATCATTCACTACCTTTTTGTTTCTGATACAGCTAAAGGCCCCCCCCCCCCCCCCCC